>NC_134486.1:257538761-257581261 GCF_040206685.1 Ascaphus truei
AAGTTGGTCTTGTTTCATATTTTACCAAAACATGTTTCTCTCATTCTATATTAATATAAACCTAATTTGCTTGGATTCTGCTGGGGTACATTTTGTATTTGAACACATTTTGCCTTAGGATATTTACTTGTACACAGTGCATACAGTATTTGCCTGGTAGCTGTGTGGGGCATTCTGTGGCATGGCCTTCATTTTTGCCTTTACACAAAATTCTATCCTCTGTATAAAGCTTCCCTTTTTCTGAGAACAGATTTCTAAAAAAAAAAAAACCCCAACAGACATAGTTTTTAGTAATGCATATATACTGCCTTCAGTATATCGCTCCCATCATAAAAATCCTATGGGTTGCCCTAAGATTATGATGTTTTTCAAAATAGTATAAAGCCTTTGGCTTCGTGTGCACTGATGATACACGGTTCTTCACCATAGCACTGAAACAAACTAATTCCTTTTATGAATTATTCTGCTTTTGTATTTTCCAGGCAGCTTTCCAGTCATGGCTAGATGGGCTCATGGAATGTAATGAACGGCATGTGGTCTATGCAAATATGACGCTACAGCCAGTGACGCAGATGGGAAACCTGGTTTCATTTTGGAGAGCGAAGGCTACTGTGAACTGGGGCTTCCTATTTACCAACAGATGTCTGAGAAATGTAACAACTATGGATCTGGTCTCCAAACTGTCATATGACCGTATTATTTTAACTGCTTGTCGAGAAATACTCCCTGTCAGACCGTTTTGACATGGAGATGTGAAAAAGTAACTGTGAAAACCATATATCTCTGTATGAGGATCATTGTAAACATAGGGATTCCCTCCAACTTTCTGAGATATCCCTTGTTTATACAGTCAACTATTGCTTTAACACATTTACTTTTACAAAAAAGACATCAACCCGGATGTAACTGAGCATTATTTTGTTCTCTTCTATGCAACATCTGGATTCCATGTCTAGGTATGTTTCTTTTATTGTAATAATAATATTAATGATAGACTAAAAAACAGTTTTCGCGTGCAAAAGCTTCAGCAATGCTATGTTGGTAAAATAGAAACCTTATACAATCTTTACCATGTAGTTGCCACAGGGGGGAGTATGGGATTATAAAGATCTACTACCAGGAAACTGTCATGGAACAAGAATCACATTCCTGCCCGACCCCCCTTCTGCTTGTCAGCTCCTTAAGTTCAGCTGCAGGCATTGGCTCCACATACACACACTGTGCCTGTGTAACATGCAACAATGTTGCATTTTTTGCCTCTGAGCACATAATCAGTGAACTGCTACTGCAGCTTCTCCAGTCCTCCCAGTTAATGGACTTTCCCATGTTCTCCCCTGTCTTTTGCTGACAGTTAGTGCAGTCCCACTCAACCTTTAGTGTGACCCCTGCCCCTCACTTTCTTTTCCACCCTAGATTACAGTGAGTACAGACCTGTCTGCATCCACCCCTGGTAAGGCCTTTCTCTCTTACCATAGTCCAACCCCATAGAAGCATCCCACATAGAGAAGCACTCTCTACCTACATTACACCTACGAGTTCCTGTGTTTTCTAATCCAGCAATAAAATTAAGAAAGACATTAAGGACTTGTCATGCTTTGGAAGAGGGAGGACATGAGTTGAGCTTACTGGAACTAATCATACATCATTCGTGACCCTGGTTCCAGGAAAGTAAGAGAGAGACCGTGTATTAGAGGTCTACGCAGAAGCTATCACTCACAGCCTTCATGCTACAAAAGTGCAGCTCTACACAGCTATACAGCAAACTGCTACAGCTTTCTGCAAAAAACAAGCAGCAGTTTAAACAGAACAGTAAAACAAAGACCTGTGTTAGGGAATCACACAGGAGCTACTACTCAAAGACTTTATGCTAAACAGAATAGTCTCTGCACCCCTGGACAAGCAGCAGCTTCACTCTGCCAGACAGGGCAGCAAGCTTTATACAGCAAACTGCACACAGCCTGCAACCTTACAGAGAAGCAAGCAGCTTACACTGCACGAGCAACCCTGCACACAAGGCAGCAGCTTTGCAAACAGACTGTACACACAAACCTAATTGCCTTTTTCTCTGTCTGAGTCCACCCGCTGCTCAGCCCCACAGTGAGGAGCCTACGGACACCTGTAAGCACAGCTACCCGAACGCTGCACGCTGCAGGACACCGCTCGGCACCATCTGAGACAGACGCCCTACGCTGACAAGGTAAAGACCGCACGCCACACGCACTGGCAAAAGGCCTACACACACCTACAGCATGGCAGAACTCAGAGCCTCACCAGACATCACGCAGGAAAGCGATCTCTCAGATACAGAGACCGCTGCGCATCTGCAACAGGCGCAGGCAGGCGCAAGGCCCAAACGGACAGTCACACTGACACAAAAGGGCCGCGAAAAATATGAGAGCGACATTGAAGCGCACCGCGCTAAATTAGAGTTGGCCTGGGAAACAACCGCATTGGAGTTACGCAATGTCGTTAGTATTGGCGATAATGCACAACAGCTCGCGCAGGCAATTATTCAAATAAAGTCTGATCACTCGTGCTACCAAGGGCTGTCAGAAACATACATCACCTACTTGACCAGAACCAACACCGGCGAAAGCCTGCAAGAAAGAGACTTACAAAATAACATTGATCTTGCACGTGACAGTCGCGTGCGGGCCGCCATCACAGACGCTCAAAGCGTGAGAAAAGAGCTCCTCCTGGAGACTGCATCGCAGCGCTCAAGCATATCCAGGCACTCATCTAGATCAGCAAGATCAGCGCAGTCTAACGCGTCCAGTGCAAGCACAAACGCTACCAAGGCACGAGCCGCCGCAGAGGCCGCACGTGCCAGGGCTGAATATAGTCGCAGAGAGGCAGCCGTAAGGACAGAAAGAGCGCGCATAGAAGAGGAGGAGCAGAATGCCGCTGCCAACGCCGCTGCCACTGCCGCCGCTGCAAATGCTGCTGCCAATGCCGCCGCTGCGCGCAGAAAGGCCGAATTGGACGCGGATCTAGAGGCACTAAATCAAGAGAAGGAAGCCGCCGCCGCTATAGCCCAAGCCGAAGTCCTAGAAGCAGCCGCGCAACAGGACGGCGGGGAGCAACCGTACAGACGGATTGCCTCAGAGGATCCGGCCCGACGCACTGAAGACTACGTAAGGAGCCTCTTCAGTGTAAACACCAGCGCACCATCTCAACACGGATGGAGCGACTCCACAGATACCGAAGACCTGCTAGGCCCACGAGGAGAAGACGCTGCTCCGTCAATGGTACATGCTGCCTGGGATAGCCACAGCTACAAGAGTGATCCACATGCCAGCGCGCACACGGATGCACCACAACAGGCTCGCAATCCAGGTACACCCACGCGGGAGAAAACAGCCCCTCACACTGGCCAGCAGCCATCACGCATCCACGCCAAGGAAGAGGCGACCGCACAGACCGTCCCAGCAACTATCTCAGAACGGGGCAAACGCGCCGACGTCTCAGGTCTGACAGACATAGCCAAGTACATGATCCGGCGCGACTTGGTGCACGCAGGACTCATCAGCTTCGACGACCGCCCTGAGAACTACCGGACGTGGAAGTTCACGTTCAAAGACGCGATCGACAGCTTGGACTTCTCAGCAAGGGAAGAGCTCAACCTGTTAGTTAAGTTCTTGGGGAACGTATCCAGGGAGCAAGCGCAGAGACTTCGGACGGCAAACGCACATCAACCCCAAGTAGGTCTGGACCTAGTGTGGGAAAGGCTAGAAGAGACCTATGGCAGCCCTGAAGCAGTCGAGGATTCACTCTTCAAAAGAATCGAGAGCTTCCCCAAGATCACGAGTAAAGACTACTCGAAGTTACGAGATCTGGGAGACCTGCTGCAAGAACTGGAGTCCGCAAGGAAAGACCATTCCTTAATAGGTCTCAACGCCCTAGATTCAGCTCGTGGAGTGAGACCCATCCTGGAGAAGCTACCCTTCAACCTCCAAGAAAGGTGGCTTTCACAAGGTTCCAAATACAAAAGGGAGAAGCAGGTTGTCTTCCCCCCATTCTCATTCTTCGTGAGCTTCATCCGCGAAGCGGCAAGGACGAGGAACGATCCCAGTTTCATCTTAGGTGCGCAAACCACATACAGTGCAAGCAGCCCGAAGAACGAGAGACCAGCGACGAGATATGGTAACCCCCAAACACCCATCTCGGCCCGCAGGACGGACGTGCCTCCCACGACCCAAACTACTCCCGATCAGTCGGTCGCTGGAGACAAGGAACCAAGGGACCCAAACAGGGAATGTCCCATACACAAGAAGCCACACCCACTCAACAAGTGCTTTGGGTTCAGGATGAAGTCCCTAGAGGAACGCAAGAGGTTACTTGGAGAATTCGGAGTTTGCTTCAAGTGCTGCGGTTCCACGACCCATCTAGCCAGGGACTGTAAGGAAGAGATCAAATGCACAGTGTGCGAGAGTGACAAGCACGTGACAGCGTTACACCCAGAGGCGATGACACTCCACCAACTCAAGAACCCATCCTCCATAGCGGAGCATGGCGGGGAGAAAGAAGAAGGAGAGTCAACATCCGTCACATCTCAGCGCACTGAAGTTTGCGGAAAAGAAGGTGACAAAATGTCCTGCTCCAAAATATGCCTTGTCGCAGTGCACCCCCAGGGACAACCTGAGAAGGCTATTCGGATGTACGCAATCCTCGACGACCAGAGCAACCGATCACTGGTCAGGTCAGAGTTCTTCGACATGTTTAACATACAAGATGGTGCTTCTCCTTACACTCTCAGAACGTGCGCAGGGCAAATGGAGACCACAGGGAGAAGAGTGAATGGCTACACCATATGCTCAATAGACGGCAAAGTAAACATGCCCCTTCCCACACTCATCAAGTGCAACCACATGGCCACAAACAGGGACGAGATACCCACACCAGACGTGGCACTCCATTACCCCCACCTCAAAGGAATAGCCAACCACATCCGGCCGGTGGAACAAGACGCCAAGATCCTGCTGCTGCTCGGTAGGGACATCATGAGGGTACATAAAGTCCGTAAACAGCACAACGGACCCCACAACGCGCCATACGCCCAAAGACTCGACCTAGGATGGGTGATAGTGGGCAACTCGTGCACTAACAAAGAGCACGGGCAAGACTACGTCGATGCCCGCAGAACGGAGGTGACAGAATGTGGACACACATTTCTCTCTGAACCATGTCTTGGCCATCTCCAAGCGACCGAAGGACCAAGTGAAGAGAAAAGACAAGGTCATACCCCTGAGACCAGCAAAGACACCCTCACACCGATGGGATGCGACAATGGCTTAGGATGCTCAGCAGTCCAGACAGCCAAGGATGATGAGTCGATTCCACCGAAGGAAGAGAGTAACCTCCCAAAGGTGACCGACAAAGGGATCGTCCTAAAAACAACAAACAATCAGACAATGCTCCCGCGAGCAAGGGCACAATTAAGACGTACAGTTGTTCCTCCCCACAGAGTACCAAGCAACAGAGCAACCAATTGCCACGGCTGGCATAGCCGCAAAAGATTGCGCCCCACAGGCGAAGCCACAGTGTCGAAAGGACTGTTCGTTCAAACACGTAAGAGGGGACAATTGCAGAGACATTTCCCAAAAGGATTTACAAGGACAAAAGAGACTGTTCTTCGTCATGTCCAGGGAGAAAACAACCTCCCGATGGCAGTCAACAAAGAAACACAAAAGCGTTTCACCAAACTACGCGGAGATGTTCTCGTGCAAGAGAAATGTACCGATGAACTACGGTGCACAGCGTTCCAGACAACAAGGAACGATGACAAACAAACACTATCAATGGAAGATAGAGGATTCCCGAAGTTAACAGTCAAGGAGCTCTCTAAAGACGGACTAAGCAGTCGGGTGACTCCGCTACCATTCCGTTCACCAAGGAGGCGCTTCCCAAACAATGGAGAACATGCCATCTCTAGGTTCACCTCGCACCTCTGCGGCCTACAAAGGGAACCAGAGACCAACAACAACTTTGTGGTCTTCATCCAGAAGATATTCTTTACCGGCCACGCAAAGCCAGCACCTCTAATGGAGGAAGGCGAAGAATGTCGGTACCTCCAATCACCTGGGGCCTACCACCCTCAGGTACCCGATCAAATCCGGGTAATGTTCAACCCCAGCGCTCAGCTTCAGGGAGTCTCCCTGAACGACGCCCCCTTTATTGGATTACATTCGACAACCAGTTTTCCAGGGACAGTAATCCGCTCCCACAAGGAGCCAAAAGCCCTCTCCTTCTGCCAAACGCCAGGTGATAGAGCAACAGGCTGTCACGGCTGGTATACCTACAAGGGGATACACTCTGTGGGTGAAACTACAGAGACAAAAGGACTGTTCTCTCACAAGACTAAAAGGAAACAGTGCCAGAGACTTTTATACAAAGACATTGTGGTGCAACCAGCAAACCTGGAGCTGTGCATCCACTCTGCATCCTTTGCCAAAGAACCTTGGCCAAGGGACCTTGATACCAGTGATACCGGCCGGTGTCACATCGCTATGTGGACATGGACTCTTGCATTGTTTGAGAATGTGATGTTATCTTTGTTACGCATTGTACATATGTTCCACATATTCCAGTTATATAGTGGTATCTCCAGATACCAGACGGGGAGTGTCATGGAACAAGAATCACATTCCTGCCCGACCCCCCTTCTGCTTGTCAGCTCCTTAAGTTCAGCTGCAGGCATTGGCTCCACATACACACACTGTGCCTGTGTAACATGCAACAATGTTGCATTTTTTGCCTCTGAGCACATAATCAGTGAACTGCTACTGCAGCTTCTCCAGTCCTCCCAGTTAATGGACTTTCCCATGTTCTCCCCTGTCTTTTGCTGACAGTTAGTGCAGTCCCACTCAACCTTTAGTGTGACCCCTGCCCCTCACTTTCTTTTCCACCCTAGATTACAGTGAGTACAGACCTGTCCGCATCCACCCCTGGTAAGGCCTTTCTCTCTTACCATAGTCCAACCCCATAGAAGCATCCCACATAGAGAAGCACTCTCTACCTACATTACACCTACGAGTTCCTGTGTTTTCTAATCCAGCAATAAAATTAAGAAAGACATTAAGGACTTGTCATGCTTTGGAAGAGGGAGGACATGAGTTGAGCTTACTGGAACTAATCATACATCATTCGTGACCCTGGTTCCAGGAAAGAAACGAAAACCAGCCTGTTGCATTTCAGGTAAACAAGCACATCTGGGAAGAGCTAATAGAACCTGGTACTCTTCCATTTCTTTCCTGTGATTGATTAATACTTGAAGAACATGGGCACAATCGGTTTGAATCATGTGCGTATTCTGTGGGGTAATACACGCATGTTATTGGAATCAGGTTCACAGGTTACAATACGGTATAGATTATTTTTGAATACAAATATACATATCAAACGGAAATCATATACGTATTCTACTTAAACCATAAAACTTATGACGACACCTCATTGTTTATCTGGTGTTTCAAACAGTCTAATGCCACTGCATCAAATCTCAAACCAAGAGCATTTACAATGCAATAGCACATGATCTAGGTATCACTGATATTGCTCAGGGAGAAGGAATGGCTCAGTGTGTAAAGATGTTGACTCTGTCATACTGTAAGACCCTACAGCAGTTCACTTCCTGGTGTCAGCTCCTTGTGATTTTGGGTAAGTCACTTTACCTCCCTGTGCCTCACTGAAAAGATAGATTGGAAACTCCTCTTGGCAGGGACTGTGTCTGTGATAAATTCTATGTAGTACGTACTATACTGTAATTGTGAATGCAAACATGACTGCCACTAATTGAGCCAGCTGTGCTGAAGTAAGGATATCCTGAAAACCTGGTCTGTTTGCGACCCTTGAGGACTGGAGTTTTGCAGGCCTGCATAGGAGAAAAGCGCTATATGAAATAAAGTTATTAATATGTCAATAGTTTTCAATTTGTGTTCCACAGAACGTAGGGGGTCCATAGAATGTAACCAGGGCTTTCATGAGAGTACATTTACTAACAAATCTGATATCCTTTTTCATCAACACCCAATCATTTTATCATGCCATATTGTTAAATTGAATTAAATTAGGTTATTACATGATATCCAGAAATGTTATAAAAAATATATGTAACGGGTCCCCCCCCCCACCAATCGCAGATAGGGCCCCCTAGGGAAATACTACTCTGGTTACACATGGCTATAGTGTGGTGCACCTGCTGGCTTACAGGACTCCTGAGTCTCCCGCTTGATGGTATTATGGGGAATAGCATCAGGACTGGCTTATGAGGTAATGCTGAGTTATACTCACTCATGGTACAGCGCCTCCATCTCTTCCAGACCCCCAGTGTAGTAGGGTGGAGTCGCTGAAAGAGAACCTCTATGTGCACCTTCTTCCCAAGTGACTCCACACACAGGACAGAAGCGTTCTTTCTCTTTGGCATCCTTTATTAACAGCAGACATGGACAGCCGCCCATCATAGTGGCTGGTTGTCTAGCCACTCATCTCAGGTTTCCAACCCAAAGGAAGTCCCTTACCATACACTCCCAGTCAAGGGCACTGAAAGCAGGTCTAGCTCTTCCCTTACTCCCTAATGAAGTAAGAGGTATAGTCTTCCACACCACTCCCTAATGGGAGGGCCACAAAGACTGCCAGAGCCCTGACAGGTTGCTAGATAGACTCACCTCACCCAGATGGTGAGGCACACACACTAAATAAAGGAAGTTCTGCATATTATATAGCTTCAATAGGCACCACCCCTGTGTCACTGTTAGTGGACACAGAGCCTTATGTTACTTCCTTCACTGAATAATACACAGCATACTGTATGAAGTGAAGGCAAACCCCATGATTACTCCTCGGAACCTGTCCATTAACAGGGATTATTGCACAGGAGGAGAAAGACATGTAACCCCAAAATTACACAGGGCTACATATATAATATAGAAACCATGTTAGCTTATTTAGAAATGTGTAAGCCCTCTGATAACAATATTATTTGTATGTACCAAGGATGTTATGAACAAAGATAATGTTACAGTACCTTTCTGTTGAAATTACCAATATCTGGCACCTCGCAATTCTGAAACACAATTGGCATGCCTGAGTGTGGCCTTGGCTCAGAGCTTCTGAAATGTAAGGTAAACCACTTCAAATGGTGCAATACAACCATGGGATATAGGCAGTTTGTAAAAGAAAGTTGCCAGCTTTACTAAAGTTGAAGCATGTAAAAACCACCTCTTTTGTTGAGTCATTAACACATCACTTATGCTGTGTTTCAAAGTTACTTACTCTTCTTCTTTCCACGGATAATCTACCTCATCTATACAAATCGATAATACATTATGTAACCCCTCTCCTTTCAGTCTTAAAAGGAGTGTGTTGCACAGGTGAATGTACAGTATATGTGCAGGTGTTGTGCACTGGACTCTCTTTACCTGGCTCTCATAGGCTTGTGTCCGGCTGGCTGGGTGTGTAAGCCTTGAGGTAAAATGTAGAGATGATGACAGGCCACCAGAAACTTTTATACAAACAGGACAAGCTTTATTCACTTCCCTGGATCCTATACATTGGTCCAGGAAGGTCCACATGGCTTGGTCATCTTACAATGTACCTCCTCAGTGGGAGGAACACACCCACTCTCTTAAATATCAGAAGATGGTACAGACTCCTAGGGACTACTTTTTGGGGGTGCTTCCTTTCAGGATTCCCCATAATCCTGCACGGTGCCCTTCAAGTCTCTATACATGGTGCCTGCAGTGCCTTTGCGTGGACTTATGGAACAGGCAAGCCCAACGTGGTACATGCCACTGTGGAATCACTATTAAGGGTTATATTAAGGGGATACCCATGCACTGTCCCCCAGTATCACTGGTACTCTAGATAGTGGCCCTATCACTAAGAGGGGCATTTTCCTGATATAGAAAATAATAAAAGATGACTTCATAGACTTACACAAGTTACACATGAAACATACACAAAATGAGACCTCCACCTTCTGTGTGAAGGTATAGATCAGGGGTGCTCAACTCCAGTCCTCAAGGGCCACCAAGAGGCCAGGTATTAAGGATATCCCTGCTTCAGCACAGGTGGCTCAATCAGTGACTCAGTCGTTTGATTGAGCTACCTGTGCTGAAGTAGGGATATCCTTAATACCTGACCTGTTGGTGGCCCTTGAGGACTGGAGTTGAGCACTCCTGGAATATATCTACCTAGTATACATGTTAGTAGTAGGAATAATGGAGGAGAGATATCAAGACAAATTTGGAGCAAAATTGATGTAAATTGCATCATTTTCATCTTATGTCAATGTATGAAGATATTTGCTGCAATTCAGGCACCGTGTGTGTCAGCTTAAGATTTAGGGAATGTCAATTGGAGGAGTTAGGGAGGAGTTACAAGACAGATTATATTGAGATATATCACATTTGTCATATCTGTGTGTCCTGGAACAGGATTGTATTTTTTCTGTGTATTTCTTTCTGCTCTCAGAAAGCTGCCAGCTCTCCCCAGTGAAAGTTGCATGTTTCCCTGTTCTGAAGCAGCCAGTGCTGCTGTGTAGTGGCAACATTCTTGCTATAATATAACCTTTCCACAAGCTACCAGCCAGTTACCTTGGCAACCTCTCACTGCTCATAGCTTGAGTTGGCTTAGCCCTCTCCCCTGTCTTTCCACGTTTATTAGTATGCACCTTGACTTGTTCCTGTCTGGAAAGGAAACTGTGCTTTCTCTTATCATCAGCAGACACGGTGAGAAGATACATCTTCCACTGCTCTCTTAGAAAAGGATTCCTTTTTACCTTCCCCTCAGAAGAGACACTTCCTACCACAAAACTACATGCAAGTGCTTTTATATTTCTGTTAACCCCAACCAATAAAGTTGAAGAAAATAGAAGGACTTTGTGTGCTTTTAAAGGTGATGAGTTTATGCTACATGACCCTACTCACATATTACAAGTGAGCTTGGGTCCAGAATAGTAGAAAGGACAGCTGCTTAGGGATTCAGTTCAGAAAGCTCCAGTTTGAGGCAAGCTACAGTACAACAGCTTTCTGGAAGATCAGATAATGAATTACAGCTGCAGACTGCTTTCTACACAACTGCAGCCACAGCTACACAGTGAGGTACAGCTATCACACCAACCCCTGCACTATGTCCCCATGGCTAGTGCTACCAAGGGCCACGCCACCGGACATCTGCCAGGACACGGGTCACAGTCACGGATACCTGTAAGTACAGCTATCGCTGACCGCTGCAGGACACCGACCGGCACCATCTGAGATAGTCATCCATCGCTGACGGAGGTAACAGACCGTACGCCACACGCACTGGCTAAAGACCTACATACACCGCAGCATGGCAAAACTCAGACCCTCACCAGACGCCACGCATGAGAGGGGCAACTCAAACATCACGCAAGAGAGTGACAGCTCAGATGCTGAGACCACTACACAACTGCAACAGACGCAAGAAGGTGCCAGGCCTAAGTGGACAGTTACACTTACGCAAAAGGCCCACGAGAAATATGAAGCTGACATTGATGAGAGAAAGCCTGGTAAAAAACTGGACTTGAAATGTGTAATGTTGCAAGTATTGGCAATTATGATAAGCAGCTCAGGCAGGCAATAACTCAATTAACAACAAATGGAGAAAAAACGAAGCACTAAGTCCAGCTGTGAATACAGCAATAACACCAACAGGGATACGTACCAAAAATAAGCTGTTTAATTGGATCAGAACAAAGTAACAAACACACCTACGCGTTTCGGACCTCTACAGTCCTTTATCAAGGTGATAAAGGACTGTAGAGGTCCGAAATGCGTAGGTGTGTTTGTTACTTTGTTCTGTTCCAATTAAACAGCTTATTTTTGGTACGTATCCCTGTTGGTGTTATTGCTGTATTCACAGCTGGACTTGGTGCTTCGTTTTTTCTCCATTTGTTCTACATCAAGAGTACCCTTCACGGATGCACATTCAACCCTGGGACATTGGAATACACTGGACTTGCTGCCTATAGTGGATGAAGATTCCCAAGTGAGTTCGTTCCATATTGTCCATATCATTGTGTCAGTCTTAGGATGTTTCATCTACCGGTCACCTGCTGGTGTCACTGATATTTTCCTTACTACCTGGTTTGTGGGATTGTCATTACCGGGCTGCATCCTAGAGACACTTTATATATTCATTAAAGGGTTGTCTTCCATTTCATATACCTATTTTTGGCTTTAAGTATTGTCTTGAGAGCACCACACACATCTTTTTCTTATAATAACTCAATTAAGGCATAACCACTCGTGCTACCGAGTGCTGTCAGAGACATATATCACCTATTTGACCAGGACTATTAACAGGAAAAGCCTGCAAGAACGGGACTTATAGAATAATATTGACCTGACACGCGAGAGCCACGTGCGGACCGCCATCACGGAAGCCGAAAGTAGAAGAAAGGACTTTGCAGCACAGTGCTCCAGCGCATCCAGGCATTCATCAAGGTCAAATCAGCGAGATCTAATGCATCTAGTGCAAGCGCAAAAGATACCAAGGCACGAGCCACTGCAGAGCTTGCACATGCTAGGGCCGAATATGGTCGGAAAGAGGCAGCCATAAGGTTAGAGAGAGTGCGCATAGACGAGGAGGAGCAGACAGCCACAGCCGCCGCCGCAGCAACTACAGCCGCCACACCCACTGCGCATAGGAAGGTCGAATTGGACACAGACTTAGAAGCCCTAAGTAAGGAAGAGGGCGCCACCGCCACCGCAGCCCAAGCCGAAATCTTAAAAGGATGGTGGGGAGTGATCATACAGTCAGATAGCCTCAGAGGATCCAGCCCAATGCACTAAAGCCTATGTGAGGAGCCTTCCCAGTGTAAACACCAGCACACCACCTCTACATGATGAGGATATCACAGATACCCAATCCCTGCAAAGTCCACGAGGAGAAGATGCTGTTTTGTTGAAGGCATACACTGCCCGGGATAGCTACAGCCACAACAGTGAACCACAAGCCCACACGCATATGGATGCACTACAACAGGCTCACAACCCAGTTACGCCTACACAGAGAAACACAGCTCCCCACACTAACCAATAGTCATCGCACATCCACACCAAGGAAAAGGTGACTTCAAGGTCCCTCCCGGCAACCACTGTTGCACCAAACGCACAGTCCGTACATACTGTAGGTCATAAACTCACTGTTTACCCCACTCGACCTTACAATCCAATTCTGCAAACATAAACTGTGAACAGGGCACCATACCAGGATGCGACCGACCAGATCCTCAACAAGACCATCACAGTGATGCATAAGGCCTAACAGACATGGGCAAGTACATGATACGGCGTGATATGGTGCAAACAGTACTTATCCAACTTCGGCGACCGCCCTGAGAATGACAAAATATGGAAGTCCATATTCAAGGACACAATCAAGAGTCTGGGCTTCTCTGCAAGGGAAGAATTCAACTTGCTAACCAAATGGCTGGGGAAAGAATCTGCAGAGCATGTGAAGAGGCTCAGGGCTACAAACGTAAACCACCCCAAGTAGGTCTTAACTTAGTATGGGAGAGGCTAGAGGAGTGCTATGGTAGTCCCGAAGCAGTCGAAGATGCACTCTTCAAGAGAGTCGCCAACTTCCCCAGAATCACGGTCAAAGACTATTCAAAGTTATGAGAGCTCATGGAGTGAAACCTATCCTGGAGGAGCTACCTTACAACTTCCAAGAAAGATTTTGAAAGGTTCAAAATACAAAAGGGAGAAGAAAGTCGCCTCCCCCTTTTCATTCTTCTTGAGCTTTATTCGCGAAGCAGCCAGAACAAAAAATTATCCCAGCTTCATCCTAGGTAAACCAACCACACTCAGTGCAAGCAACCTAAAGAATGAGGGACCAATGACAAGATACAGTAGCATCATAAAGTCTATCTCGGTCCACAGGACAGATGTGTCTTCTAAACATCTACACGCCCAAATCATTCAAACACACCAAGCAGGGAGACTAGGGACCCAAACAGGGAATGCCCCATACACAAGAAGCCACACTCACTTAACAGGTGTTTTGGGTTTATGATGAAGCCCATAGCGGAACACAAGAATCTCCTCAGAGAATTTAGAGTTTGCTTCAGGTGCTGTGCTTCCATAAATCATCTATTCAAAGACTGTAAAGAAGCCATCAAATGTACAGTGTGCACCAGTGACAAGCATCTCTACATCCAGAGGTGCTGACACTTGACCAACTCAACAACCCTTCCCCCATGGCAAAGCATGGCGGGGAGGAAGGAGAAGAGAAGTCAATATCTGTCACATCCCAGTGCACCGAGGTTTGCAGTGAAGGACGTGACCAAAGGTCCTGCTCCAAAATATGCCTAATAGAAGTATACCCCAAGGGACAACCTGAGAGGGCTATTAGGATGTACGCAATCATTGATGATCAAAGAAACAGATCATTAGTGAAGTCAGAGTTCTTTAGCTTGTTTAACTCAAAAGACAATGCCTCACCCTACATACTCAGAACCTGCGTAGGACTTACTGAGACAACAGGGAGGAGTGAAAATTGCTATAGCATACATTCCGTAGACGGCAGAGTAAAGATACATCTCCCTACACTCATAGAGTGCAATCACATGGCGGCAAACAGGAACGAGATTCCCACACCAGACGTGGCACGTCATCACCCACACCTTAGGGAAATAGCTGACCGCATCCCGCCGATAGAACAAGATGCCAAGATTTTGCTACTGCTCGGCAGGAACATCCTGAGACTGCACAAAATCCGTGAACAGCGCAATGGACCCCACAACGCCCCATTTGCCCAAAGACTTGACTTAGGAAGGGTGATAGTGGGCAATGTATGCATTGGCAAAGGGCACAAACCAGACTACGTTGAAGCCCGCAGAACAAATATAATGGAACGTGGACACACATCCCTCTTCAAACCATGAACCAACTTCACCAAAGGAAGAGAACGATCTCCTGAAGGTGATCGACAAAGAGATTGTCCAAGATAAAACAAACAATTGGACAACTCCGCCTCCACTCCATCCACCCAGTGGACATCTCCTAACCAAAGAAAAGAGAGTTGAGAAATTGGTTCTTTTTATGCTTGATTGTTGCTGGTGTCACTGGAGACCAGGTTTATCAACACCTTTTTATACCAGGCTCATTGATTGAGCAAAGCAAGGAGGTAAAATAAATTGCAATTTATTTCAGGAAAAGACATACACACAATGTAACACAATTTACAGGGTTAACACACTTACTGGGAATGGGGCTAACGAATAAATCTATCCTCTAAACGAAATTCACAAAAATGATCTCTGTAGGAGCCTTTTTCCTTGACCGGTAGGTACTCACGAAAGTTCTGGAACTGATTTCAGCATGCAATGCCAGCCGCGACCTCTACGTTCTCAAAAGCAGGACTTAGAAACTTTTCTGAGTTGAAAATCCTTGAAGCCGGCTCGCGTATATTCAGTACAGAGCATCTTTGAATTTCCCGCTGATGGTTTGGCGCTTGGAATCTGCCATTCTCATTGGCTGCATGGCTCCTTATGGGTTTCAGTGTCCCATTCACAAATCTTTACAGCCTAACAGAGCGTGGGAATTCTCCTGCCAGCCAATCTCCGATTTGCCGGTATTGTAAAGCCGGTAAGCACCTTTTCTCAGTCTGTCAAGGACATGTGCCAACCTGACACCTCTGACTCTTTGCATACTGAGTCCACTCGCTGTTCAGGCTCCACAGTGTCTGGGGTTGGGCAAATGGTGACTGGATAGCCCTGTGTTAGCCCAATATGTGGGTACTCAAGCAGAACTGCAGTACCCCTCCTGTTCTGACACCTTGGCATCCCTGAGGCTTTCAAGTCAGGACTCTGCATAGACCCATAGGCACCAAACTTGGTAGCCATCTGGTCTCTTGGAATCCATGACTTGGAAACCGCACAGTTCATTCACAGGTGATCAGTACATATACATATTAAATATAACTCTTTAATAAAATATACTGTGTCCTGTCTTATGTGTGTAACAGATTTTCTGGCCTAGCCTGACCCACCCAATCTAACATTGGCCCCTGTGGTCTAACCAGTCCCCATTACAGTGTAGTGTCTGGTGGTGCACCTGTTGGCAACAGAACTCCTGAGTCTCCCGTATGATGTTGTGTGGGGATTGCCAACCCAGACAGGCAGCTGAGGTAGTGTGCATGAGTCCTACCTACATCCAGTGCAGCGCCTCCACCTCATCAGGATCCCAGCGTCCGCTTGTGGATGGTCCTGGTGAGGAACTCCTCTGTGGTGCACTCCTCTGTGTAATCACTCCACACTTACACACGAGGTGTTCCAGCCCCCCGGATTACCAGCACGCCTCCTGGTACCGAGTATGGCTGAGTGGTCACCATGCCCATTACTTCTTGGGGTTGATCCATCCTCTTTGTGGGAGTCACTCGCTGCAACGGTTTGCTCGCTAAACTGGCTCCGCGTGACTGACAAGCAGGGGTTGATTTGTCAGCCACTCCTTTGTCCAGCTCCACCCTCATCTGGCATAGCTGGAATCCGCCCCCACTAGTAGCAATTATGGGCGGGTCCCACAACAGGATAGGATGTCCTTTAATTAAGGCCGTGCTCTCACAGTCCTGGAGAACGTGGCTTCAGATTTCGTGCCAACACTCGAGCACCGCTCCTTATTTGGCGCCAATTCCTGCCAATTTCTTGCAGCATCCCTGTCTTCTTCTCCGCAGGCAGCACTGATTACAGGGACTATTTTCTGTAAAAGCCCCGCCGGCTCACCAGCTCCTTGTTCCGCGGGATTCATGCCCACGGGGCATAATTGGAAACCACTCCCCCTGGTTGAGATTAGGGGGAGGTCCCATAGATTGATCGGTTGACTCAGCACTGGGGCTGAATTAGTCACTGTCCATGAGGGCGCGGCTGCAGCTTTCGCACCTTACCCCCCATCAGGGCGGGGTTTTCCTGTTGGCGCCAATCCTGGCCAACTCTCTGCAACTTTTGCAAATGCAGTTTTCTCCTCAGCAAGCCCACGCGGTCTCCCAGGGAAGCGGGAGCCGCCATCTTGGTTAGTATTCTGTATAGCGCTCACCGGCTGGTAAGCAAATTCTTCCTTTTCACTACACATTACAACAATGTCTTCAACACTGTCCTCCAGGGTAGTACCCTGCGGTCCTAGGCAGGACCAAAACGGTGTGGCTACAGCCTTCGCACCACTCCACAGCAGGCTTGTGAAAGTCATTTCTGTAGCTTGCTCTTCAGCGGGATGTACATCACATGCGCTCCTTCCATCTACCTCCGTCCGCCATCTTGGACCCTCCGCACCGCGCGGATTCTCCATTCTTGCGGTCGCCATAGATGTATTGTGTTTATGATTATTGTACATGGAGCTCCTCTCTGCGGTGCAGCTACCACACCGGCACAATAAAGATTTCTCTGATGCACCACCTTGTGTACCTAATGTAGGTCTGACTCGTGTTTGCACTACCTCAGGCTAGGCTCACTCTCTCTGTGTCTGCTGTATCTCCTTCCTCCCAGTCTATGCTCCCTTCGGTAAGTGGTCTGGAATGGGCTAGAGTACTCTGGAGCTTCCATGCAGTACTTGATGTCTACCTACTGTTGGCTAGCCTAGCGCAGACCCTCTTCAGGACTCCTGACTCATCACCAGGCTATCCTTCCAGGCATCTTACCAACTAGTACTGCCTCAAGGAGACCTGTAAAACTATAGCCCCTCTCCAAACCTTCAACTCCTTTAAGGCCCCTAGGTCGTCCCTGCGAGCTGACTATTCTCCATCAGCCTCTGACTACTCCTAGGTCCGTCACAACGCAGCACAAAGTGGCAGCAGACACTCTCCCTGTTTTCAAGTGACCTAGCAAAAGCCTGTCCTGTTGACAGGTATCTCAGCAGCGCCTCCAAACGTAACGGATTTTCTGGCCTAGCCTGACCCACCCAATCTAACATTGGCCCCTGTGGTCTAACCAGTCCCCATTACAGTGTAGTGTCTGGTGGTGCACCTGTTGGCAACAGGACTCCTGAGATTGCCAACCCAGACAGGCAGCTGAGGTAGTGTGCATGAGTCCTACCTATATCCAGTGCAGCGCCTCCACCTCATCAGGATCCCAGCGTCCGCTTGTGGATGGTCCTGGTGAGGAACTCCTCTGTGGTGCACTCCTCTGTGTAATCACTCCACACTTACACACGAGGGTATACTTGAACAGAGTAATCTTTATTGATGTACGGTGGGCCAGCTGCCCGTCACAATGGATTCTCTTAGCCTTCCATTGTTCACCGTACTTCCCTTTAAAAGGTATCTCTTCCCTTAATTGGTGGATTTCCTATCCCCGTAGGGATATCTTCCCTGTGACCAAGTCCCTGGTCCCAGCTCCGTAATCTGTCCTTTCAACAGCTTATCACTCCTCCTCTATAACTCAGCAACCACTAACTTTTGCACAGTGCTGTGCCTTATGTATCCTCTGGGGGCTGACACAACTCTGACATCACTAACCATGGATTCAGAGCATGTGACCACTCCCATCCATATATAGGGCACATCACCAGGGTGTGAGGGCAAACCTCCATAATTACTGCTGGCATGCCCACAACTTACCAGGCCTTACTGTCAGCAGGAGAGATGACTGTTAGCCATTTTACAGCATGGCTACATGTGTGCTAAAATATATGTCCCTGTTCTGAAGTTAGGGATGGAGTGAGTGTATATATTGCCTACACTCACTAGCCTCATTCTTGGCACACTTTAGAAGTGACTTTTAAAACTTTTACACACAAGAAATCACTCTCAGCTTTATCACATAGCTGGAGTACACCCTGAACCCCTATACCAGGTCCAGGCTACCTGGGCATGTATCTGGGTACCTTTCCTTATACTAGGGACCTCTCTTTATTCTAGGGACCCCGTGTATGATTGCAGGTATACATTAACCCCTTCGTGCCCGTTTACCTTGTCTGGAAGATGCTGCAGCAGGAATCCTGGCGGAGAGTTGTAATAGCACTTTCAGAGTAAGAGTTTGCCTGGAGCAATGTGCTTGGCTGCATCCGAGAATCTCACTCGATTTCTGGATCCAACTCCTTGGGTATCCCATAACTCTGGAACCCCTGTACATAGACACATTCTGTAAAGACATTCTCCAACAAACCCACGCCTGAAACTTATAGCCTAGAAATCTCCCTGTACCAGCATCCCATGAAAGGCAAAACACAGACAAACCTTTAATGTCGCATAATTTGCACACAGTCACAGTAATGCATTTAGGACATCTGCGTCCAAGAGCTCACACTCTAGGATCTCAACACACGGATCAGGGGTAACCAAGTGGGCTGAACCTTTATTAGTGAGCCTGGTTAACCCCTTCACCGTTACAGGTGGCTTGTCCTATTCGCGTGGTGTTGTGTATATCCCCACACCTGGTGTCCTCACCTCGCGATTGGGCCCACACAGATGAAAAGGATGAAAGCCACAGGTACAGTATAAAAGTACAGTTTATTAGATTAAAATAGGAGTAACAGATTACTAAGTGTGTGTATCCTGAAACTAGGGTCACGTTTTGACGTATGAATAGCTTCAGTTAGCTTTACAGTAACTCATGTCTTCCCTCTTCTAAAGCATGACAAGTCCTTAATGTCTTTCTTAACTTTATTGCAGAAGTATAAAACAACAGGAACTTGTACACTACCGACACACTTTATTGAAGTGTGGTCGGTACCGCAAGCCGGGAAATCTCCCGGCTTGCTAGTGGCCGCCCCTCGGCGTGCCGCGCGTCATAGACGCGCGGTCACGCGTCATCGGGAGCGTGCGCCCGCTGCACGCGTGTCCAGGGGCTCCCCGAGGGAGCCCTGGTGTCCCGCGATCGCGGGACAGCGGCAGGGGGTTCCGGGGGACCCGGCGGACCCGGCAGCGGTAGGGAGAGCGCCCCGATCGGAGGGCGCTCTTCCGCTGCTTTGGCGTGCGCCCGTCACACTCGGGCGCGCGCCAGGCTACTGCTGCGGCACAGAACTGGCAAATGCTCGAATAAACTGTGCCGCAGCAGTAGGTGTAGTGTGAGTAGAGAGTGCTTCTCTATGTGGAATGCTTCTATGAGGTGGACTACGGTAAGACAGAAAGGCCTTACCAGGGATGGATGCAGACAGGTCTGTACTCACTGTGAGCTTAGGTGGAAAAGGAAGTGAGGGGCAAGGGTCACACTAAAAGTGAAGTGAGACTACACTAAGGGGGCTATGTACTAAGCTCCGAGCTTTCTTGCCGGCCTGAAAAAAATTAGCACGTCCGATAAAAAATGAAGCTGGCGGCGCGATTCACTAACCCACGGTGGTGGTGTTATTTAATATTTACATGCCTGATTATCTTTTTTGTTTGTGAGTGAGCCCTTTTCCCTCTCAATATTTTTATTAAATCATTTGTACGTTTTTACGCTATGGGTTGTGCGCTTTCTTCTTTTGTGTATAATATATATATATATATATATATATATATATATATATATATATATATATATATATATATATATATATATATATATATATATATATACAGGGTAACCAGAGAAATCCAGGTAACAAAGACACAGCACACCGCAATATAATGAAGTAAATAAAATGTATTAACAACACAGGGCAGCCAACGTTTCGGTCCTCAGAGTGGGACCTTCCTCAGGGCAGTGCAACCAGTGACTAATCCAGACCCCTTAATATACCCCCACCAGTGACTAAAAACACACCTGCACCAAATGAAAAACAATCAATGAAATTAACTACAACTGTGTGAGCACCGCCTGCTCAAGCCAGCAGACCAATGAAAGGCAAATGCAGATACTGACAGCCAGACAGTCCAATGCGAGCAGCTCTGCATGTAGGCATCATGTGTATGCAAATGTCAATAGTTGAGAGGCTCGATATCCTAGTGGCCAAACCACAGAACTGGTAAAGCAAGGGTGCCGCCCAGCAAGTAAAACACTGTAACCCCTTAAGCTACTAGCAGGACAGAACACACAGAGGAGCTAAATGAGAGAGAGACAGCCATGTCCAACACTGGATGTTAACCCCCCCAAAAATGGCCTAAAAATGGGCCGAGTATAATGCAAAAGAAACCTATAGTATAAATAGGTTAACAATACATTATGGGGTTACCATAAAAAGAAGGTTGGACATGTGAGTCCCACACACAAATAGACATGGGAACACCTTGGAAGTGCAATAAGTGAAAAACAGTGAAGGATTCTAAAATAGATGTATTCATATGGTTGTTAGATTAATTCGTTACTAAAGTATAATTTATTATATCATTATAAGTTAGGCTTTATGGGATAGTGTAGATGTGACAATTAAATATTCAAATGTTATTAATTATAAATAATTGTAAACCAATAATGTATTTTGTTTTAGATTACCAAATGAGTTTTCAAATCACATTGTTCAATTATGAATATATAATTGCCAATGAAAGCTTACCTAAAAATGAAAAATAAAAATAAAAATCATAATACAAAAGAAGAAACACAAAATTAAACATAAATTACCAATGTGTTCAATTGTAAACAAATAAACAACATATCTGTATTTTTGGTTAATCAATTCAACTTCAATGAAGCAACAATTGTAATTTGAAAAATGAATAATAAAAGAATTTCCACTATTCTTTAACAAATATAATATGCAAATATATATTTTGTTCATTACAATATGAAAAGAAAAAACAAGCGCACATAATATCACAACAAATCACATTGGGTCATAGGGTCAGACAAGATATTCAGTGACCACTAAAGGAGCCCTTGTTGATGACATCATGAGTGGAGGACAACTTTAATCAGCCCAGTACCTGCTGTGACGGCCGTGGAGTGGATGCTGTTGCTGTGAATATCTTGTCTGACCCTATGACCCAATGTGGTCTGAATGCTCACAAACAAAGGCACTTATGTAAGTGGAATACTTTGTGTTTTTAACATTAAAAACAGTACTATACTATTTTGCTTTCCCCCTTTTTTTGTATATGGAATTTCCCCCTCTCTATGTGGATCTGGAGTACCTGTCTGGAGATATAAGTTGGTAACTTTGAACAACCACAACGCTTTTACTTCACGTTAAACACGTGAGTGCAAATTCTATAGAACTTCCAGCATTGAAGCTATCTTGTTGGATTAGACAATATTGCACTATTTTGTATTTCTACTTTCTTTTACATGTCCTGATGTGATTTCACACTTGTTTCTCCTTCGTTCATTACAATATACAACAAATTATATTTTTTATACAGGTCATCTGTGTTAGCAATTTTGAACGATCTCTTTGCCACTGGGATATATTGCTGTGAGGCTGGTACACGTGTAGGCGCTATCAAAAATATACATTCACACACACACACACACATATATATATATATATATAGAACACACAATAGATGCCGCAATCAAATCACCCTTGTATGATTAAAAAATCAGTTAACCAGAGGTCAAGGTAAAAGGTAACCCTCTGGTGGTGCTACCGACCCAAAAGAATAATATGACTAAAAGGGAGGGAGAGTAGGGTCAAAAATGTGCACTCAGATGCTGAATTATGAAAAATTGAAATAGAAATGGACTTTATTAACAAAGAGTATAAAAAACACAAAAGACAGACCCACACAAATCACATGTCAGATCGCTATGCGACACAAAGAGGTACAATTGGTCTGATAAGAGCCAAAGCAAGGTGACAATATATCATTACAAATATAACTTAACAGAACTAGGGGAAAAATATTTCTCCCCATGTAATGTTTACTGAGATCGGCCGATCCAGAACAAGAGTAGCAATAAATATAGATGGTAAGTAGATACAGACCACAAGAAAATAATTAAATATATATTATAGTAAATATACATAGACCTCTTAATGATGATGAGAGATGGTTAGGCACATAGCTAGAAATGCATAAAGTTGTGACCCTTAAATGTAGATCAGCTGAATAAAGTGATGCCCAAATTGAGCTGCACATGTTAAATAAGTAACAGCAGTGGAAGCTCCATAAAGTGCACTAGTAGCGCTTATATAAAGTCCCCTGAGATACAGAGCTCAAAAATAATGAGCAGTGGTGGTGTGTGAATAACACAGGGACATAGAGCACTGCTGTGTGAGGTGTGCACAAAGCACTGAGGAAATCCAGTGATAAATACCAGCGTTACTCAGTCAGGAAGCAGGAGAATCAGATGATAAAGACCAAAGTCTCGTAGTGGGACATCAGCAGTAAAACGGAGGAAAGTCTCACGCAGTATGGTAAGGCACACGGGTCACAGGATGGAGGGGTGCTGTCACAGCTCTGCTCCTACGGCCGTTTCGCCAAAAAGGCTTCTTCCGGGAGCAGTATATATATATATATATATATATATATATATATAAAATAGATGTATGTACTGTTCCTATATTGAGGTTACACATCTTCAGAATGATGATAGATAATAATCAATAAATGATAGATAAACAGTTCCATATATTAATGATATGTAAATATATAAATAAATATCGATTGATGGAGTATCCAATTGTAAGGTCTATAAAAATCAAAAGGTTTCACATTAATACTTACACCTAATAATGGTATATATATATGTGATGATGAACTGCTGCACCTCGCAAATGGGGTTATTTTAAGATGATAAAACAGCTATGGACACCAGAGAAAGACTTCATTTGGGCTACCAAAAACTGCAGGAAACTGCAACTGATGTAAAGAACTGCAAAAAAGCTGCAGTAAGGGGGGATATCAAATGTGACTCAAATAAATGCCCCTATATCGATATCTACGTTAAGCCCCAATGGTGTCAAAGTTTTGAGTTTGTATATCCAATAAGTCTCCTTTTGAGCTAATTTTAGAAGCCTATCCCAAACATAACAGTTAGCACGTACTGATTCAATCGCCCTATATGTAAGGCCTGTAGGATCTCTCCAATGTTTCAGGGAAAAATGCTTTGGCACCTTATGTGTCATTAATTGTCTTCTTATGTTGCCCATGTGCGCCAGTATGCGGACCCTCAGCGGTCTGCTGGTACGTCCCACATAATGGAGGCCACATGGGCACTGTAACATATACATGGAAGGAAATATGTATCTGTAGGCGCCTGAGATAAATATATGTAAAGGATATATAAAAACCGAGCCTGTTGATGGGTCTGGCGTAGTTCCTCAAGGTGTGCTTAAAGAGAAGAAAGCACAACACATAGCATAATACTGTATATATAAAGGACGTACTACATATAACACAACATATATCAGCTGAGAAACAGATAGGTGAATTTTACCAATAAAAACATTTAATAACAATTCATAACGATCATAGACATAGAAAACATATGGACAGAATAAAATAAAGTAGATTAGAGCACTCCGTAGCACCGATGATGTCAGATGTATTGCCTACTTACCAGATGGTAAAAGTAAACAGGCAGTGGATATATTAGAGAGTATCCCCTCTCGATGCTGTAAGCTGCTTCCTGCTCTCAGGCGTCTCCGGTAGTGTGTGTACGTCAGCCTGCCTGCAGGACCTCACACGATGCACTGGAAGGGACGTGCAGCTCTTCCGGAACAGCAGAAGTGGATTCAACTCTCCTTCACAAGCAGCAAACTAGCTGGATAGCAGCAAACGCAGATTCGTCTGTTTGGTAGTGGGAATCGCCAAATACAAGGTGCTAAGGTGCTCAAAATCGCCACCCTACGCGTTTCGAAAGTCAACCGCTTTCTTCCTCAGGGGTATATGATAATAAAAGTCCAACAAAGTCCCTTAAATAGAGTGTCCGTAATTAATTGAATTATTTTCACCTGCAGATCTGTGCACATGCGCAGTGGAACAAATGAGGTAGTTCATGGGCACTGTGGTATAATCAAGCACATGCGCAGTGAAATAGTACATATTGATGTTATATAGTGCTACTGTGGTCTGAATACTCAGCTGATATAGACAAGAACATACAAATAACAATAACATGACTAACTAATACTAAACTACAAGCTTTATTAATAAAATAGTGGTTTATATATAATACATATGTATAATCTAACAAATAAGAATTTAAATATATTAACTATTCTATATGTGTTACATGGAATAAATCGAAATTTAATCATAATAAAAATAAAATGGATAAATTGCAGAAGGACACCATTACTTCGAAACAAATAAAGTTTCAGAGAGACAAAACCGATTATATAACTGGATGTTATAGAAATTGGAAAAAACCTAAACATGAAAATGAAAATTATAGATCAAATAGAGACTTTTCTCACAAAATACCATCTACCTATAGGAGAACTATTGTAAGTACTAAAGAAACATCCTCTGATCCTGTGCAATTTATAGCCCCCAGAACTACAAAGAGACAACATACACCATCTATTAACAAATTGAGCACTGGTAACAAGCCCAGGATTGTTGCCCCCCCTGTTCCTCCTACTCCATTAGTCCACATACCTGGGAATGAGGTTGACAATATATTTGATCAATACCATCACCAAAACAAATACCAACCCCTCATTGATCTAGATAGGGAACAACATCTTTCCAGTCATAGCCATGAGGAAGAGAAAACTACATTTTCTTTTTTAGACTGGCGACAGACGAGGGAACCCAAACATGCAAGGGAAGCAATAAGGGACCTATTGGGAAAACAGGATATTATAAAGGACAACAGAAAAAGAAAAAACACCTTAGAGGAACGAGAGGAGGGAGAAAAATTGGGCAAGGTACTGAAACATTAAATAAAAATACATATAATAACATTTTTAATATAAGTCAGTATCCAATTTCTATTAAAGAAAATAAATTGTTATCCAAGGGATTATCCTTTGCTCCTGTCACAGGGCCAGATAGTTTCAAGCTATTCGTAGACGTCCAACACTACGTACGTAAACTATGTCTCAAGAAATATTTTCAAAGAGATGCTTTATCTAAAATCGATTCTAATACTAACTTACCAATCAGTACTACCACATCTATTTTCAAAAATCCCTCAACTTTTTATCCCAAGTTTGTAAGCGGTCCTTTCATAGATACTTTCGCCAAAATGGTGACTGATGACTTAGAGACCCAAAGCCGTAATTTTAAAATTAAAACAGACAATCTAAGTAAAGATGAAAAATTGACTCTAAGTGCACTTGAAGAAAATGATACCATCATTATAAAACCGGCTGATAAAGGGGGGGGGGTTGGTAATAATGGACAAATCCTATTATATTGAAGAGTCGTTGAGAATTTTAGGTGATAGGTCCACTTACCAACTCCTCCCCTCAAATCCAACAACTCAGTTTCAGCAAAAATTATTCAACTATCTTACATCAGGGTTGGATCAACATTTAATTACAAAACAGGAATTTGATTTTCTTTTCAATAAATATCCCAAATTACCACTTTTTTATATAATACCCAAAATACACAAAAACATAGAACGTCCCCCTGGTCGCCCCATCATATCAGGCATTCAATCCTTAACATCCCATTTATCACAGTATATTGACAGACAGTTACAACAGTATGTAGTGCAACTACCTTCATATCTAAGGGATACTACCCACATACTGCAGACCCTACAGGACATTCAATGGCAACCTCATTATTATTTTGTAACAGCGGACGTTAACTCTTATATACAATAATTAATCATGAACAAGGATGTGAAGCAGTTTTGAACATCTTAAATAATGATTTGTCTATTTCACAAGATTATAATGATTTTCTTATTTCAGGGATTAAATTTATACTTTTACACAATTTTTTTTATTTTGATAAATCTTTTTATTTACAGGTATGTGGCACCGCCATGGGGACCAAGTTTGCACCCAGCTATGCTAATTAATTTATGGGCAGCTGGGAAGAACAATATATATGGTCCAGCTGTCCAAACGGTGCAAACTTGGTACTATGGTGGCGCTACATCGATGATATTATTTTTATTTGGTCAGGCACATTAGCACAGTTATATGATTTTCAGGCATATATGAATAGCAACAATAATAATTTAAAATTCACCTTTGTCACCAGTCCCACTAAAATAGAATTCCTAGATTTAGAGATTACCATTGTAGACAATTGCATTCACACTAGTACATGTTTCAAACCGGTTCAATCTAATAATTATCTGCATGCACAGAGTCATCATAACCCTACATGGGTTAAAAATATACCAAAAGGCCAATTTATCCGACTAAAAAGAAATAGTTCACATCCGGAAACATTTAATAACCAGGCCATGGATCTCAGAAATAAGTTCCTAGAAAGGAAGTATTCTCCACAGGATTTAGATAAGACCATTACCGAAGTTGCAGCGATGGACAGAACCAGTCTCTTGCAGTATAAAAATAAAAATAAAAATTTGAACAATACAAATAACTTGTCATTTATAACTCAATTTAATCAAATGGCCCCCAATATACGTAAGATCTTCAAAAAATATTGGCCTATACTAAAAAAAGATAAAGAACTAGAAGGTATTTTACCAGAGCGTCCACATATTATATTCACTAAAGCTCCCAATATAGGCCAGAGACTGGCACCTAGCTGTCCATCGCTGCAACCTATCCATCGTAGGGTGGCACTCTGTGGAGGATACTTCATTTGCAATAGATGCACTGCATGTAAATATAGTAGTAAAATATCCGAATTTAAATCTAATATTACTCAAAAAAACTATAAAATAAAACAACACATTACATGTAATAGTTCTTTTGTTATTTATTTGCTAGAGTGTCCATGTGGTCTGCAGTATGTGGGTATGACCACCAGAGCTATCAAAAGACGTCTGTATGAACACGTATATAATATTAAAACTGGTTTAGTCACACACAGCGTATCATATCATTTTCTTCAGGTGCACAATCAGGACCCTAAAGGTCTTAAATGTACAGCAATAGAAAGCCTCACTCCACATTGGAGAGGAGGAAACACTGCAAGCCTGTTGGGGAGGAGGGAATCCTTTTGGATTTATGAGTTACGCACCCTATCCCCAATGGGCTTAAATGTGGACTTCGATCTCAGGGCTTTTCTGGTTGGCTAAGTTTGTACGAAGTAGGTTTGTTTTGTTAGTATGGTGTCATCATCTGCAATTTATTCATTTAATGTCCAATTTATTTGGCTTGTTATATTGCATAACACATTAATTGTGGTGCAGGCATGATACTCCTCCATAAAAGATATATATTTATATAAATTTTGTAATTGTTATTATATATTTTATTGCTTTTAGCACCATTATATTTCACTTGTATACACTTTTTTAAATTTGTTCACTCATTAGTACATATATACTTTATCAATTTTGGATAGAGTAAGTTAATTCATATATAGTTATCACGGTCACTTATTGTAGAATTTCGTATGATTAAATTTCGATTTATTCCATGTAACACATATAGAATAGTTAATATATTTAAATTCTTATTTGTTAGATTATACATATGTATTATATATAAACCACTATTTCATTAATAAAGCTTGTAGTTTAGTATTAGTTAGTCATGTTATTTGTATGTTCTTGTCTATATCAGCTGAGTATTCAGACAGCAGTAGCACTATATAACATCAATATGTACTATTTCACTGCGCATGTGCTTGATTATACCACAGTGCCCATGAACTACCTCATTTATTCCACTGCGCATGTGCACAGATCTGCAGGTGAAAATAATTCAATTAATTACGGACACTCTATTTAAGAGACTTTGTTGGACTTTTATTATCATATACCCCTGAGGAAGAAAGCGGTTGACTTTCGAAACGCATAGGGTGGCGATTTTGAGCACCTTAGCACCTTGTATTTGGCGATTCCCACTATCAAACAGACGAATCTGCGTTTGCTGCTATCCAGCTTGTTTGCTGCTTGTGAAGGAGAGTTGAATCCACTTCTGCTGTTCCGGAATAGCTGCACGTCCCTTCCAGTGCATCGTGTGAGGTCCTGCAGGCAGGCTGACGTACACACTACCGGAGACGCCTGGGAGCAGGAAGCAGCTTACAGCATCGAGAGGGGATACTCTCTAATATATCCACTGCCTGCTTACTTTTACCATCTGGTAAGTAGGCATTACATCTGACATCATCGGTGCTACGAAGTGCTCTAATCTACTTTATTTCATTTTGTCCATATGTTTTCTATGTCTATGATCGTTATGAATTGTTATTAAATGTTTTTATTGGTAAAATTCACCTATCTGTTTCTCAGCTGATATATGTTGTGTTATATGTAGTACGTCCTTTATATATACAGCTTAATGCTATGTGTTGTGCTTTCTTCTCTTTAAGCACACCTTGAGGAACTACGCCAGACCATCAACAGGCTCAGTTTTTATATATCCTTTACATATATTTATCTCAGGCGCCTACAGATACATATTTCCTTCCATGCTATTGTTCTGACCAGGGGGTCAGTTTTTTGTATCACCAGGCAGCCCCCTATGTGTAATCTATTGTTAACACATGGGGTTTTGACACAAGTGTGAATATCATTGCTTTTTGGTTAGCGCTACCTATTCTGTTGTTTTTACTGTAACATATACACTTCAAATGTGGGCGGCAGTTAATGAATTGTTTCATTTTAAAAGTCTCACCTATCACTGTGGATCTATAGTTGAATTTGCCTGTTGACCCTTTGGAACACGTTTTGCATGAAAAGCCTCTATAGAAACCATTTTGTTTGATAGCCAATTGGAGGAATTCATAACTTTCAAAGGTTTAAAATCACTTAGAGCCAATCTAGTTTTAATGTTTTCAGCCTTTTTAAAAATTACCCTTGGATTTTGTGGTAAGTGGTTCTTCAGAACTGGATCCTGTTGGAGGTGATGCTAGTGTTTATTGATGATTTTTTTAAATTTCTCCAAAATCTCGATTGTATTTTGCCACAAATGGAACCTCATACTTCCCACTCTGCAGTTTTGCCTTAGATTGCAATAGATCCTGTCAGTTTAAAGAGCTTATTGTTGTTATAGATTTTTCTAAGATTTCTTTTTCATAGTTCCTTTCAAGAAATCTGTATTTTAGTATGGTCACTTGTTCTCTAAAGACAAACTAATCAGTACAATTCCTACAGATACATCTAAACTGTCCTGGTGGAATGTGGTCTAGCCATCGATGATGGTGGCAGCTTCCACTCTATTGCTGCCAGAATATTCAAAACATCTGTAGTATCTCTGAGATAGGATCTCATCCTCATCACATACGGCTGGAGGAAAGTGTCAATATATTCTGATAAATCCGTGGTGAGAGATGATGGGCCTACCTGGTGGTGTCGTTGGGTTTTTGTGAACCTTCGGCAAAAAATAGAAGACTGCCTTGACAGGATTCTTGTTATTCAAATATTCATATTCTCTCTGTCAGTATTCCAATTAACTTGCCCCTATTAAGTAATAACAAGAATTCATCCTTAAATGTGGTGGTTGGGTCAGTGGTAAGACGTTCATATGTTATCTCGTCAGAGATAATTCTGTTTGATTTTCCCAGATAATATTCAACGTCCATAATTCCCACCTCCTTTATCAGCTTGTTTAAAAACGATAGATTTATCCTCAGTCAATAATTTTAGGGCTGTTTTTTCTTGTGAACTGAGATTATCCTGAAATCTACATTGATTTTGGTAATTGTCTCGAAGTCTTCCTGGATCATCTGTTGGAAGACTTCGAGGAAGTGTCCCTTACAGAATCCTCAGAATCTGTTGGCGCTTCTGTTAGTATTTATATACCTACTCCCACTTTCTGCCTGTTTAACACACTTTCTGGTGAGGTAAGGGAGATGTGTGGGGGAGAAAGAGGGATATATATATATATATATATATATATATATACATCCCCTGAAGAAATCAGTTAATCTGAGGAAACGTGTAGGGTTAAATGTGTTGCTGATACCAGGGTGGTTGTGAGCGGTTTACCCATATGATAACATTAATGGAATCCGGTGCCCCATTGAAAATGTTCCCTGCCCGGAACTGAATGCAGTGTGTTGCCGGAGGATGATCTGTGAGCTGACACCATTGGCAGTCCTGCTGGACAGGAGTTCATGACAGACTGTGCAGACGATCATAGCAGAGGCGAGGAGTTACATCAACTGGAATGAGGCATGAGTATTGATCTCATACAACGCCTGAATATATTCTTTGTTTGTGAGTTTTAAATTGTGATCAATGGAAATGTATTAAGTATTTTTAATGATAATGCACTAGGACCGGGCGCTTTTTCTTTTCTTTTTTCTATCTATCTATCTACCTACCTATCTACCTATCTATCTATCTATCCAGGTCACCTGATGGCTATTATTCTGCACTTGGGCTGGCAGTAAACCCTGGTACAATCAGGTTGCCAGTAGTTGGTTTGGGGATTTCCCCCTTCCTTTTGGAACTGCACTTGAGTGACAGCAGGGGGTGGTACATCCTGTTGTAGCTGGGACAATGGGGTGCCTACCCCTTGGCTGAACTTAAGGGCAGGACCGCCCTAAAGTTAGGAGTTCCTTCCCCTCTGAGAAAGGCTGGTCACACAACTGGGAGCCTGAGATTGGAGCCTTCCCATGTGCTCTTCCCTCCAGGGGAGAGTGAGTGTGGACCATACCTCTGCCTCTGCTAGGGAGGTGGGGAAGAGCTAGGATGACAGCGGGTGCCCTTGGCCTGTAGGGACAGTCCAGGGACCATCATTCAGTAAGAGCTGAGGGTACTGCATCGGGCAGAAGCCTGCAGTGTAACTGTGTTGTACAGAGTGAATAAGAAAGGAAAAAACCTGATCACTGTGGATTTCTGCTTAGAAAATGTATTCAGCCAATGATCTGACGTTTCGGCCAAAAGGGACTTTCTGAAAGGTAAATGTATAATGAACAAACAACACATAAAAAGTTCTATAAGTAGACCCCACCACATGTGTCCTTAATTGTCCCTGATTGATGTGATTAAGGGGTTATAGGCCGGTAGTTTTATTTTATTTTACTGTCAGTGCCACGGAGGAGGAAGACGAGGAGGACTGGAATGACAAGGACAGCCTTCATCCTGGCAGGTGTAAGTACACCTTTTATTTACTATATGCTGGCTGGGTAAAGTTTTATTTTTAATGGGCTATTATCCTGATGTGGGTAATAGGGCTTTTGCCTTTTATTGTATGTGTTGGGGGGGGGGGTTCTGGTTGTAGAGAATGGTGGGTAGTAGGGTGCGCATTGATTGCCAATGTGGTATCTGTTACCCTGCTGAGGGCATAGGTAACTACAGTCGCAATCAATTGGTTTATTGCCTACTGTTTATTTTAATGTACTGTATTATAAAGTCAATGTAATTGTACTGTGTATTAAAAATTTTTGCTGCACAAATGGGCAAATGCGTTATTAGTCGTTTGGCTTCCAGTGCTTTTGCCCATTTGTGTGGGTAGTGATGGAGGTAGAGGGGGTGGGGAATGGGGGTAGTTGCCCTGTGGTGGGTGGTTAGGCCTCCCAGGTGGGTAGCGGGAGGGGTTGATCTCTTAATTACCATAGTGGTTAAACCGCTAAGGTAATTAAGGGGTTAACGCATCCGTACCCCCCTGGAAGATCTAACCACCCTCCCAGGGGAAACTACAGTACACCCTTCACCCACTCTATTAAAATACCAGTAACCCCTTAATTACTTTAGCGGTTGTATGTATGTATACATGTCTTTATTTATAAAGCGCCATTAATGTACATAGCGCTTCACAGCAGAAATACACGTGACAATAATATAAATAACAAATAATGCAAATAAGAAGTGCTTCAGACATAAAAGTAACATTTAGGAAAAGGAGACACTGCTCCGAAGAGCTTACAAGAGCGGTAGTAACTGCTAAGGTAATTCAGTGGTTAATTGTGTTTTAATGGTTGGGCATCGGCTCTTACATGTTGGTGAAGAAGAGGAGGAGGATGCCTTCATTTTGGCAGGGGTAAGTAAAACAGTAAAACATATATTAATTTAATTTGCACTTTATTTTACTGTATACTGTATTTGAATAGGCAAAAGCGCTAGTAGCGATATTTGGCTACTAAGGAATTTGCCCATTCGTTTGTGGGGGGTGGGGGGGGGTTGTTGGGGTAGAGGGGGTGGAGGGTAGTTGCCCTGGGGTGGGTGGTTAAGCTTCTCGGTGGGTAGCGGCAGGTGTTAACCCCTTCATTACCTCAGTGTAGATCCTGCTAAGGTAATTGTAGACGGACGTTCACAGAGGTACACAATTGGGAGACGTTTATAATGTGAAAATATAATAGGCTTTATTGTGCCTTTTCCTTTTTATCAGGAAATTATCCAAACACAGGGGGGGGGAACAAAGCTTCCATTCACTTGGGAGTATTTCTAGTGAAATCCTTGCAATTAGTTCACATCTCCATTAGTTAAGCTTCTCCCAGCCCGAACACAAAACATGAAAATAAGAAGATATAAGCAGTCTCTTAATAATGAAAGTCTTTTCTGTTTAGCTGCTGTAGAGTAAGCTTCTCTGCTCTCCTCGAACCGCACCCGTGCGTCACAGAAAAATATCAGCATCCAGGTTTAGAAGTCTTATTTGGTGTCTTGCAATCAGCTCTGCTGTGTGGCTGGCAGAGCTCAAGACTGGTCAGCTCCAGAGATCTGGGTTTCTTTTGGTCAGTCTCTCCTGGGACTCAAGAACCTCTGCTCTGTCTCTCCAAAGGTCAGCTCTCACTCAGAGCTAAAGAGAGTCACTTCCTGTCTCAAAGGCAGGCTTTTTGTAAACAATCTAATCAGGCAGGTGGTGTTTAGTAATTAACTACCACACTGCTAGATTAAAGGAACATTACTGAACAGGGATAAGTCCCCTGTTACATACCTCCCCTGTTTGTGGGAAGCTCGGGCTTACCTCGGCCAAAGCCCATCCTTCCACTCTCATTCTAGATATCTCTGTGACTTGAATGAGAGTGGATGGAGGAAGAGAACCCTCTGTCCTGCTGGGATTGGAGCCCTTTCGCCAGTTTATTTTTGTCTCCTCCCGAAGATGCTTGAGATCAGCACTCCTCAGTCGCTCGAGGAGGACTTTTTCCACGTAAAGTCTTTTTATCGCGTGCGCGGTCTTGAGATTTCTGTTGCGTCGGGCACTCCTCTTTTTGTAGACAAAGTGTATGGCAACAGTTGTAGAGCAGTTAGGACTAGTCCTTAGAGTTTTCTGCTCTTGAAGTGGTCTTTCTGCAGCTTCTCCACACCACGGAGTCGCCAGTTCAGCTTCTTCAGCTAAGGATTCTTCTGGCTTTGATTCTGCACTCCTACCTCTGTTTGTTGCCTGTTGGGCAGCTGTAGGTTTGGCTAGTGCTTTCTTTGGTGGCTCAAACTTCGTAATTTTGTTTTGAAGTTGCGTGGAGTCCCCAACTCTCACTGTACCCTTGTCCTTACGGGCATTAGTTACTGTGGGATACTGGTGCTTGGGCAGAGCCAATACCTTTTTCCGTATTGGAGGAATCTGTATCAGAGTCTCCTTCATATTCTGGAGCTCTGTAATTTTTGTCGTCAAGGTTGCCGCTGCGTCTGTTTTCTCCTTGGTGTACTGACTCAAGGGAATGGAACAGTCTCTCTGTCTCTCCAGCTCTTGCTCCAGTTTCTGAGCCTTCTCACGCTCCCTCTCATACAGAGTCACCTGGTATCGAAGCTCCGCTTCCAACGATGCTCTGAAGACATGCAGCGTGGCCTTTAACTCCTCATACTGCTCTGTGGGGAAGTACTGGGTATTCAAACGTTCCTGCAGCGCTTGTACCTCTTTAGCAGCTTGCAGTTTTTCTTCCTGTAGCGTTTGCTGCTTCTCCTCAGCATACTGGGGGGGTGTACGCAGACCTTGCAGTTGGTTCTGCAGTCGGTGCTCTGCGTCAAACTTTTCCTTGACTTCTTCTTTTAATTGAAAATTTTCTTCTTTCAGTTTTAAGTTTTCTCTTTTTAATCTTGAACTTTCTCCTTTTTCAGTCTCTGAATTCTTCAGGGCTTCTTTGCAGTCCTACTTCCATTTACGCACATCTGCTTTGAGAATGACAATCTCCTGGCGTGAGACTTCCTTCTCTAGTTTGAGGGTCTGAAGCTCCTTCGGAGAGACTTTGAGAACTGTACCAAGATTACCAATAGTTTCTTTAGCAATGTCCAGCTACTCAGTGAGACTGTGTAGTTCCTTTCTGGAAACTTCCAGGTCTGTGCGGCAGCTGTTGGTCTCATGATGTGAGGCATCAAGCTCTATACGACGAGTGTGAACCTCTTGCTGGAAGACTGTCATCTGCTTCAGTGCCTCCTCATACTTCCACTTTAGCGTAGCCACCATTTTATCAGATTGGCTCTGCTTTTCATCCATGGCGGAGATAGTAGCCTTTGCAGTATCTAGCTCAGTCTTGAGATCCTCCAATTCAGTCTTGGCCGTAGAATAAATTGCGAGCACAGTCTTCTGTAGCTCAGCATTATTTTTTCTCTCTCTTCCTAATTCTTCACAGAGCAGATCACAGTCATGCCTGGCAATTTTCAGGGCGTCTTCAGGGCTGGACAACGGATCGTCACTCACTGGTTCCGGCTCCGCTTCCCTGGGATGACTAGTTGAGGGTTCCTCACTGTTGGCACCAGACAGACACTTCTTTGGGGTACACGACTTCTGCCTTGGGCCCTCTGGATATTCGGTTAACCGTGGGACGAATTCTCCATTTTCTCTAGGCTGCAGGGCAACTCGGTCCCCCTTTTCCTCCACAGGATCTGTCTGTTCCTTCCACGGTAAGTGAAGAACTGCTTTTCTTTTTCTTTTTCCATCTTTTTGATTTGGATGACACCGTCCCTGCAGGGATATTGGGGTCTCTATCTTCATTTGAAATTTTAGCAGCTTCATTATATACACCAGGCTTTTCTTGCAGTTGCTTTAGCTGACAGAAATATTGGGTGATATGCTGCTCCCGCTCTGTCTCCTGTTGATCATATTCGTCATCAAAGGGAGCGGTCTTTTCTGTTCGTGCCGAGCTCAGGCACCCCCACCATTCTTGGGGTGTTTTGTGGGTGTGACTCGGTTTGGGTTCCCCGTAAGAGATGTCTTCCTCTTTATTGGACTGGAAGGGCCAATCTTCCGTGGGGTAGGGTTCATTACCGGAACGCTGCATCTTGTCCTTCATTTTTAGGCTATCAGGTGTAATTTTCTTCCTGGCGCTATTGCAGCTGTTGTCACTGTATTTGCTAGAACCCCCAATTGTGGTAGTCCTACAGATGGGCATATTTTGCTTGTAGAGGTCGTAGCTCTCACAGGCATCTCTGTAGACTTTTCTTTCTTGGATAATTTTTTTTTTTTCAATATCAGCAGTGCTGTGCATGCATTTTCTTTTATCAGGTATACAAGATGTGCAGTTGCTAGGTAAAAAGTCTATTTGCTTTAAACCATTTTCTTGCAGGGTGCAATCTCCCCGCTTCAGCAACAGAATTTGGTTTTCTGCCTGAGTTCAGTAATTTTCAGTCTCATCTTTGGGTATTATGGCATTCACACTTCACACTTTGGGTGTCTGTTTTTGCTCCCAAGATATATATAGGCAGACTTTTTTACTTGCAGAAAAAAAACATTATTTGCAGTGGACTATTTATTTCATTCCCGGCAGGGTGACTCAACATTCAGCAATTGGTTTTGGAAAAAACCTTTTACACAGTTCAGAAATCACTTTTTCCCCCTATAGGGTAATTTTACACTCAGCATTGGTTTGCTAAAAATGCCCCTGCTTCAGCACAGTCTTGTATCAATTTTCACACTTTTCTGCATATACTCCATTCACAGCTGGTAGTCCTATGCGGTGTGGCAACCTTTATCTGCAAAATCAGTACCACTCGTGGGTCACCATCTGTATTCACTGCTTCAGCAGTATATAGGGAGAGAAAGAACCCGATATAGCACTCAAGTTCACACTCTGGAGGATTGTGATTGAATTAAAACATAATCTTTATTAGTAGCAACGTATATAAAATATGGATGATAGAACAACGTACTGGAGGTAGGTTGATCCTAATAAATGATAGCCATATTGGCTCCGGATCAGGCTTAGTTTGTGTATACCAGACAATTTTAATAAAGCGCTGGTACCTGAACAGCACAGAAATCCTGGTGTTGACCTGTGTAATGAGTGAATACTCTGGGTGTGCCCTGGTAGGTACTGGGGCTACAGGTCACAAGGGTAGTGACTGAATAGACCCTGGTGAGACATAGTAAATGTGACCAGTAGTAACTGATGTACATATAAAACAAATATAATATGTGTATCAGTGATGGTAATGTGCAAACAGCTAGGCTCTTCTATCAAATTTATATGCCCAAACACAGTGTCAGAATGACCTAAGGTAACACTCTGGGTGCCAATCTGCAGGAGTGTGTTGACCTGCAGTAACATGCGTGGCTGTGCCAGAGGTGAGTACCCTGACTTAAGGTCGTGGAGCAAGTCTGTGTGATAACGGTGTAGGAGACACTGATTTGGGAGACATATAGATGAGGCGTATAGCAGGAGGCTAGGCTGTTGCACTATCAGGAAAGTGGAGCCTCACTGCTGCTGTGAAGGAATCCGAACACAGCAGCGCAGTTACAGTGTTGCTGCAGGCACAATAATTAGTACTTTAATATCTCAGAGCATAGACCCTGTAATCACTCAAGAACGAGGCTAAAAGCGACCGTCGGGGCACTGATACCCTGTATAGTTAGGCACGGGCAGACTACCGCATCAACTCGCTGTTCAGTAAATCATGCAGAGATGAATGCAGCCGGGGGGGGGGGGGATGAAGGGGGGGCACCTCCGTCCCGCGCGGGAAGCGGGGGGGGGGGGGAGAGAAGGGGGGGACAACTCTGTCCCGCGTGGGAAGCTGGGGGGGGAGAAGGGAGGGACACCTCCGTCCCGTGCGGGAAGCCGGGGTAAGCGGGGAACACCCCCAGTACCATCACCCAGGGAACGGGGGAAGTGGCGCGGGAAGCCGGGGGGGGGGTGAAGAAAGGGGGGACACCTCCGTCCCGCGCAGGAAGCCGGGGTAAGCGGGTGCCGGGGAGAGAAGGGGGAACACCCACGCTACCATCTCCGGGGGGGAAGCGGGGAGTAAGGGGGAACTGCAGGAGGCAGGGAAGGAGCAGAGGGGATGGAGGATTGGAGAGTACTTACTCTCGTACTCTCCAACAGATCCCCTGGCAGAAAAAATGGCCGTTCGTTGGGTGCGGGCTCATATAGAGCCTGGCCGCGCGCCCACAAAGCCTGGGAGCGCGCGCCAATCAGCTGGCAGGTAGGGGGAGTTTTTTTTTTGTTTGTTTCAGCGCAAGCGCGGGAAAAACAGCAGTGTGAGCGGGAAATTTCAGCGCGAGCGGGGGAAATTTAAAAAAACAAACACGTGTTCTGCATGGGCCAATATTTACTCGCCCGGGGATTAAATCCACCCCGGGCGTGTAAATGTATAGGATTGTCGAACACTGTATATGTGTATATATATTATAATAGTAGTAATAACATGTTCTTGTATGGCGCTGCTAGTTTTATGTAGCGCTTTACAGACACATTTGCAGGCACAGGTCCCTGCCCTGTGAAGCTTACAATCTATGTTTTTGGTGCCTGAGGCACAGGGAGATAAGGTGATTTGTCCAAGGTCACAAGGAGCTGATACCGGGAAATGAACCAGGCTCCCCTGCTTCAAACTCAGTGCCAGTCAGTGTCTTTACTCACTGAGCCACTCCTTCTCCACATATATAGGTGGTGTGTTTGTATATATATATATATATACATTATAAATATATATATATATATATATACATACATATATATATACATATATACATATACATATATACATATACATATATACATATACATATATACATATACATATATACATATACATATATACATATATACATATACATATATACATATACATATATACATATACATATATACATATACATATATACATATACATATATACACATACATATATATACACATATATATATATACACATATATATATATACACATATATATATATACACATATATATACATATATATATACATATATATATATGATACGAACCAATCCAAAGACCAGTAAAGAGACAGCAGACCGCACGGGGTTAATCCAAAAATCTATATTCACAACATGAAATACACGTAAGCCAACGTTTCGGTCCCACAGAGAGACCTTCCTCAGGGCCGTGCAACCCACAAGTGCAAGTGACCAAACATATATACCCTCACCCATAGTGCAATGCAAACAAAGGGAACCAATCACCAACATGCAATCAGACAAAATATGCAACATAGCTGTGCTCCGTGCCCCCTCCCCTATTACCTGATTATCCAAATGACTCATCATGACATGAGAGTAGGCACTTAAACTATTAGGAGAGAGACACCCTTAGGCACTGGTCCCAGGGTCTACTGCCATTGCGGGGGAAAGTCGCGCGCCGCGCATGTGCAGTGGGCCAAAACATATTGACTGCCGGAGCGCCAGCAAGGCGAGTGCGCCGCGCATCACAGCTGTGAGCAGACGCCTCATTAACTCTCCCTGGCCACCAGGGATGCCGGCAGCGCAAAACGCACATGCGCAGTCTGAAAAACCGCCTCGGTGCACAGTTACCCACACACTGACAGTAATAATGGGCTAAACAGAATAGTAATACACAGAGCGTTAAGGTGAACCACAGGGGGACAGATGGAGGTATAGAGCACAAGGAGCGCATAGCATCACCATAATATATAAGGACAAAGGAAGTGCAAAAGTGCAGAGGGAGTGATGCAACAGAGTATGAGTGACAAACATATAAAAGGCATAATGCAAAATTAAATGAAAGCAGGGAGACAGCTACAAAAAGCAGCTAAGTGAAAGTTCCTCATTTAGGCCACCAGGTGTCATAGTTCTTAGTTCATAAATAAGCCTTGCTTCCTGTTTAAGCAAGGTCCTGCCCCTGTCACCCCCACGGGGGGGGGACTGGAACCTGCAGAATAGGCATACAACGAAGTGTGGCCAGTGTGTGTCTTTTTTCTTTGAAATGTCTAGCCACAGGTAGACACTTCAGATCTATATCAGCGGCATCACTCAGTAGGGCTTTTCTGATGTTTGAACGGTGCATGGCCATACGTTCTTTCAGCATCCTAACAGTCTTCCCGATGTACAGCAATCCACAAGGACACTTAATAAAGTACACCACGAATTTTGACTCACAGTTCAGTGGTTGTTTGATTTTAATCGGTGCGCCACTATGCGGGTGATTGTAGCTAGGGCCCAGCTGCATATAGTTGCAGTTGGTACAGCCATGACAGCGGTACGAACCAGGTTTTTTGGCTAACCAAGTGGTGGGTGTGGCATATTTGTCTATTGGGTCAGATCCAGTGACCATGTCGCCAATGTTTGGTCCCCGACGAAAGCAGAATAGAGGTGGCTCTCTGGCATATGCACCAATCCTCTCGTCATTCTCCAGGATGCGCCAATTGCCCCGAATGCAGTGCTTAATGCTGTTAGTAGCAGTACTGAATGTACTGACTATATTGAGCCTGTTGCTCACCGGTCTGCCTGACGAAGGTGTCAATAGTTCACCCCTATCAACCTGTCCAACCTTTTGCAAGGCAAAGTTGATGTCCTTGGCCGAATAGCCCCTCTCCCGGAAGCGTGCGGCCATTTGGGCCAAGGCCCATTGTGATTCTTCTGGATCAGTGGTGATTCTTTTCACTCGGAGAAGCTGGGAGTATGGGAGACCCCTCTTAAGTGGTACAGGATGGTGGCTGGCTGCACAAAGAAGGGAGTTCTTGTCTGTACTCTTCCGGTATATTCTAGTAGCCAGCGTGCCTCCAATTTTGTACACTATGGTGTCTAAAAAAGCGATTTCCTGGTAGCTGTGGTTGAGGGTAAAACGGATTGAGGAGGGGATTTTGTTTAAATCAGAAACAAATGCCAGCAGCTCATCTTCACTGCCCGTCCACAGAATGAAGATGTCGTCAATATAGCGAAGGTATTTGACGATATGCCGTCCATGTGTGGTGTCAGTTAATATGTGCAACCGTTCATACAAATCCATAAACAGATTAGCGTACGACGGTGCCATATTTGAGCCCATGGCAGTACCCGTAAGTTGCAAGTAGTAGTGTTTCTCAAATTTAAAGAAGTTCTTATGGAGGATGACCTCAATGAGCAACATGAGAAAGTCCACTGGTGGACCCTGTTCTACTCCCTGTTCTTCCAATTTTGTGCGTACTGCTTCTAGGCCCTCTGCATGGGGAATGTTGGTGTACAGGCTGGACACATCTAGCGTGGCAAGAATACATTCTGCTGTGTTAACGGAAAGATGACTGAGCTGCTCAATAAAGTCCGTGGTGTCCTTGATGTATGAACCCATTCAAGCCACCAGGGGCTGTAGATAGAAATCCACGAATTGCGAGAGGGGGTGGCACAGCGACCCACGGGCCGAGATGATGGGTCTGCCCGGTGGTGCGACTATAGATTTGTGTACTTTGGGTAGTGTGTATAATACTGGCATCACAGGGTGGTCCTGAGTCAGGAATTTGCTGGTTTCTTCTGTGATCCAGGCATCAATACTACAAGCTGGAGATTGAGCAACAGCTTGCAGTTGTACATCATTATAGACGCCTCCCGGGGGATCCGACGATAGCCTACAAGAAGGAGATTGATGGCATCATCCGATTGGGCTTGAATAATGCCTGGATCACAGAAGAAACCAGCAAATTCCTGACTCAGGACCACCCTGTGATGCCAGTATTATACACACTACCCAAAGTACACAAATCTATAGTCGCACCACCGGGCAGACCCATCATCTCGGCCCGTGGGTCGCTGTGCCACCCCCTCTCGCAATTCGTGGATTTCTATCTACAGCCCCTGGTGGCTGGAATGGGTTCATACATCAAGGACACCACGGACTTTATTGAGCAGCTCAGTCATCTTTCCGTTAACACAGCAGAATGTATTCTTGCCACGCTAGATGTGTCCAGCCTGTACACCAACATTCCCCATGCAGAGGGCCTAGAAGCAGTACGCACAAAATTGGAAGAACAGGGAGTAGAACAGGGTCCACCAGTGGACTTTCTCATGTTGCTCATTGAGGTCATCCTCCATAAGAACTTCTTTAAATTTGAGAAACACTACTACTTGCAACTTACGGGTACTGCCATGGGCTCAAATATGGCACCGTCGTACGCTAATCTGTTTATGGATTTGTATGAACGGTTGCACATATTAACTGACACCACGCATGGACGGCATATCGTCAAATACCTTCGCTATATTGACGACATCTTCATTCTGTGGATGGGCAGTGAAGATGAGCTGCTGGCATTTGTTTCTGATTTAAACAAAATCCCCTCCTCAATCCGTTTTACCCTCAACCACAGCTACTAGGAAATCGCTTTTTTAGACACCATAGTGTACAAAATTGGAGGCACGCTGGCTACTAGAATATACCGGAAGAGTACAGACAAGAACTCCCTTCTTTGTGCAGCCAGCCACCATCCTGTACCACTTAAGAGGGGTCTCCCATACTCCCAGCTTCTCCGAGTGAAAAGAATCACCACTGATCCAGAAGAATCACAAAGGGCCTTGGCCCAAATGGCCGCA
>NC_134486.1:257954217-257986717 GCF_040206685.1 Ascaphus truei
TGACTTTGTGCATTATTTTACCCTCAAAGATGATTATGCATCCGGGTCCCCGTCTAGAGATCACACCCCACACATGCATCTTCAGTTGGTGCTTGGGACATGGCTTCAGAGATAGCTGTCCTTTTTGTGCAATGTAAAAGTGGCCAATCTCTCAAGAGCGACTGTTGTCTCGTCAGAAAAGATGACATCCTGAAAGGTCTCGTGACTTTCTAACCATGCCCACTCTTTTTATCTTGTTGGCCTCCCTTATCATCGGATACGCTCTGTAATGATAAGGAAATTTTTTACAGGGACTGTACAGGCAAACCACACTGTTACCTAAAGTACTGTCCTAATTACTACATGGTAATTACAATACAGTATAAACCCTGTTGTGTCACTCTGCATACTATTGTAATATGCTGTACATTACTTCAGTAAAGCACTTACCTTACACGTCCATATTACCATCCCAATTGGCGTCTCATTAACATGATGCTGGTCTCAGAGGCTGTGATATTGTGACTCTTCTCTAGAAAAGTCTTGACTATTGCTGCACAGAGCCTCATTACCCTTTCTTAGGATTGGTGCCCAAAAGTGTACTCCATATTCAAGGCGTGGTCTTACTAATGCTTTGTAAAAGGGCATAATTATGTTTACTTCCCTTCCATCCATTGCCCGTTTGATGCCAGATAAGATCTTGTTTGCCTTTGCAGCTACTGCATGACATTGGGCACTATTGCTAAGCCTGCTGTCTACAAGCACTCCTAAATCCTTCTCCATCAAGGTTGTCGCGGGACTCTATTCTTTCCTTGTAGTCCCTGCCCCTGTATGTCCAATGCAGGAGAAGGAGGGTGACCTGCGCACCTTATTCTCACATGGAGGAACCGCGTACCACTCCCCATGCACCCTCTCAATCCATTGATTTGACCTTCACGCTTCCAACACCAGGCGCACCAGGGGACCCCCATACTAACCCCCTCTGTCCCCATGCTCACCCCCTCCGTTTCCAGTATACACACTTCAGTTGGAGGCGATGACAACCCCGGTAAGGCCACGACAGGAGGAAAACATCCTCCCATACTATCTACCTCTGCCCGCTGCCAGAAGCCCACCTGCCCCAGCACCCAGGATCAGGATTGTACTGGTCCCATACATCATGCTGAGAGACCTGCAACTGAGCGTCCATGAGAAATACAGGATCAGATGTGTTGGTCTACCTCAGAAATATGCCCAGTTCATCTATAAACACCACATCAGTTTTGAGATGTACAGCGAGTGGACCAAAAATTCAAATTATGAAGGCAATAAACACAAAATGGGTCTTCCTGCAAATTTAAGGAGAACAATTATGGAAGAAGTGAAGCGCTATTTTAATTTTAACAGTCAACTTGTGAAAACCATCAGACAGCATCAATGCCCTTTTGAGGCATACAAAGGCTCGTCCCTGGAAGTCCTTCTACCAGTTTGATGACTACTAGTTATAAATTTATTACAAAATATAGATGCACCGCCAATGTTTTTAATCTAAAAAAAAAGACAGTTGATTGTTTAAAATTATTTAATTGTTTAATGCTTTTTTCATCTGTATGTCATGCCTGGAGCTGGTCAAAGAGAATGCACAGGAAAAAACCCTCCATGAAACTCTCCCGGCAGTACTGCCATGTAAGACACAGTGCTCCAATCCATGCATGCAACCCCCAAAACCTAATGTAAACCTCTACCCCAAAACCTAATGTAAACCTCTAGTCCTAATGTAAAGTGTTGTACCTGAAGGCATGCCTGCTTTGTCTCCTTCCCCCTCCCCCCCCAAGAAAAGCAGAAGATACCGTTCTGCATAATTATGTTCTGTGGTGTCATGGTCCTTTTACCATAGCTCCTTTTAGTCATGTAACTGAGGGTACAGAGAAACAATTTTCCCACTAGAATGTGACATTGTTGTGGCAAAACTACCCCTTGAAAGTCTGACACTTACAGTAGTATACTATAGCAGCACTAATACACGCTGGTTGAATAAGTCCTTATGAGTAGCCAATTACAATTAATCAGTGACCCTTGTGATACAGTAGATCATGCTGAAAACTTGAGAGATTGTGTACTTTTTAACCATAATGCACAGTGCAATTTTTAATATAGAATATTGTCTCTTTCTTTAATAAATTGTAAATTTTGAAGAAGAAGCAACGTTGTATTGTTCTATTATTATTTTTCCCTTTATTATCCTGTCCAGATAAAAATGTTCATTCTTTAAATATTATTTTTTTTGTGTTCATGTTTTTACTGCCTTTGACACTTACAGTAGTACTATACCTACAGTTCTAACGGCATTTAAATATCCAAAAATGTCATTGATACTGTATACTGTACAGAATACAGTACAGTACAGTATGTACAAAATACAGTATAAAGCTAGAAAATTAAAGTGTTTGCTACTATATAGATACACCAGCAGAAGTAGTCTGTAATACTGTCTAGCTGATACAGTATCTAGCAACTCCGTGAGGAAATACACTTTATCTTACTATACAGTAATTTAATTAGGAACATCAGGAAACGCACGCGCATAAATGTGATGACACACATATGCGTTTCAATAAGGTTCTAATTTGAAAAACAAGCATGCGCAGAAATGTGATGACACGCATATGCGTTTCAACAAGGATCAAATTTGAGAAACACTCATTCGTGGAATACATATTTTACATTCAGAAGAAGAGGCGACGTTATATTGTTCTATTATTATTATTTTTCCCTTTATTATCCTGTCCAAATAAAAATGTTCATTCTTTAAATATACTGTACTTTGTGTGTTCATGTTTTTACGGTTTCAACAAGGTTCCAATTTGAGAAACACTCATTAGCGGAAAACATATTTTACATTCGGCAGAAGAGGGAGGAGACGTTGAATTTTTGTATTTTTGGAAAAGGAGCCTCAGAAAGGACTTCTTTCCCATGTATACTGTATGTACACATAACGTTCATACTGTTAGTCTTCTAATTACAATTACACACACTTGAAGTACTGTACGGCAGTTAATGACACGTTGAATTGAAGTAGATCTTTAGGACAACTCGCGATCGCCCACTTCAGTTTCTCGACGGTATTGCAGACAATGCTTAAATGCTATTTTCTGCACTCGATCAAAACACTAATAATCTCCTGTCTTTTGCGAGAATATTAGAGAAATCAAGCTGCATCACCCAGTAAGCAAAGGGATCCAACACGTGAAGTGTTTGAATAACGGCCGCTGCATCTGTATATTGTGACAATGTATAATACCACATTCTTACGTAAACTGGTAATCACTTGGTGCTCGTATTATAAATCTGTCAAAATACTGATTGTGCGACTAAGATAATGGCTGCCTTTCAATTTCAATTAAATCTTTATTTAGTGTAACTCAGCAGCTAAGATGTATCCATATATATTACTAAGGTAATATTATCTATTGTTACAGTTTACAGCTCACACTGCTGGGAAATTTCACAACAAATGATCACAAACAGGAAAGTGTTACAAAGACCTTGCACTGCTATAAAAATCAAAAGGATGCTTCTAAACTCATTAAAATGGCATTAAAAGTTGAATAATTGAAAAATATTGCAGAAAGTATTACCTAATACTACAGAACTGATTTATTTAAACAAAAAACATATAAGATTTCACATGTTTTTGATACACATGGTTTTGGTTGCACAGGAAACTATGGCTGTATTCAATTAACTCCAATACGGTGTATTTGCATTTTGATCCTTTGGTAACTGCCATTGACAGGAAATTAACACAGGGTCACAGTGCAATAGTCGGTGTCATAGCTCAATGAATCTACAACAGTTTCAATTATATAATTTATATAAAAATCAGTCTTTTCTTGTGTGCTTACCTGTTACCAAAACGTTCCTCTCATAGGCAGAACAATAAATTACATCACAGGAAGTTGGACAGCAGACAGATGCAGATCCACCCTTTTCCTCCTCCTTATACCCCAAATGGGAACAACCTTCTGGCCCCACAAACCTAACCACATAGTCTACCGCTATCTGGGGTTGCACAGGCTTTAACAACATTATTTCTGCATTCTTCTATCAACCTGGCCTGGCACTCATTATGCCTCTCCATTAGACGTGCAAAACTATCAGAAATACAGTTACAAAAATATTAGCATTTCTGTTTTCCAATTTGATTTCTTGTGAAATGTTTCATCAAATCTCAATTGGCAACTATTATCACCAAATTAGTAACTTTTAGCAAAATATCAAAGATAAAAAAAGCAATTAGAACAGAGCCTGTCTAGTCTGCTCTCTCTACATTTGTGTTCTGATGTCATTTATCATTACTTTCCTTTAACATCATATGGGTCTTTGGAGTTCAAGGATCATTATAAAGACACATGGCTCACCGCAGGGAAAAAATTGTGACTATTTTCTCCAAGTCCAACAATGACTGGCAAGTCTTGGAAACACAGGTCTCCAGAGTAAAGACCTCTGATATACATTAGAAGTGTAGGGGTGTTCTGATTTCCCCTCCGTACCTCCGCGGCGGGGCGTAATCACGGGACGTGCTGTGAGGGAGCGTTCGGAGGTTCCGAGGCGGCCCGGTAGCACAGGGCGCCGCCATGTTGTTGGGCATTGCGCAATAGTCAGGCGCGATCAGGAGGCGGAACGGAGAAAGTTCGTGCAGGCTGGCCAATCACTATGAGGCTCTGAGGTTAAACTACAATTCCCAGGAGCCTCAGCAGAGCCACCTGACACTAGGGAACGAATAGGAGTGCAGGATTGCTGGCAGGCAGGAAAGGGAAGCGTGGGGGAGAGACTACGCTAGCCAGAGGGCACCGGAGGATCAAGGGGAGAGGTTGTGTGTGTGCAGGGGGTCAGTGACCCACCTGCGTAGGCCAGATTTCCCCTCAGGCCCAGTGCAGACCCTGAGCCACCATTAGCTTGTGGTGCCCTAGAATAAGAGACATCCTATTCCCTTACTGTAGTAGCAGATAGGGATACAGTGTTTCCGGAGCTGCAGTGTGTGAACGGTAGTTTGGGCTCAAGCTGCTGGACATCACCAACTCGTGATCGGCGGATCGGCGGATCGGCGGATCCTTTTTGCAGGAGTAGCCGGAAGGTATTTAATAAGTGCACCAACGCCGGTACCATCAGGCGCTGATCCTGCCTTGGGGGAGGGTTCTCTGGGGGCACTGGGTTGAGAGACCAAGGGACTAAGTCTATACATTGGACACGGTGTGGGGTGCACGCGGTGGTGGGAAGTGACATTACTCTATGAGGAGAGTGGCCAGGCCACAGGTGTATATTACTGAATATCAGCAATTCATATACTGTACTATATGTGTGTTATCCCTAATAGGTGTAAGGTAAGGTTATGCAATTACGTATTAGTAAAAGGTTACAAAGTTGAGGTGTGTTATCATTATTCTTACCTAGGGGAATCTCACTTATTGGGGATCCTGGGTAAGTGGAGGCGCTGCCAAGAACCTAATATTACCCCAGGCTCCCAGTTAGCAGAGGCCCAGATCTTGCTGAGCCAGCAGGTACATACAGCACTAGTAGTCTCTTCATATCAGCAGGAAAGAGGGCTACAGAAGCCTCTCCTAGTTCAAATGTATTAATATTTATATATTCGTATAAGAGGAACAAAATACTGACTAGGCCTTTTTTGCTGATGGAATGTTAAAAAACATTGTATGAACTCTTCACCATCACAGAAATTTTAAAGAACATTTGTAAACTGAACTGGGACAAGATCACTTATCTTTATTCATATTGCCTTTCCTATGTATAAACATTTTAGGTAAAATATGTATAATCAAAGGATTTGGGGTTGGAGAGATTTAGGAAACACCCAAAATGGGTTTGTACAGGTTTAGAATTCCAATGACACTGTGACTGCAAATTCTGATTTAACCTATTAAAACCTTTACCTTTTGCTTGTCTAGCCTTGCTGCCCATTAGGAATTGTAGCATTATCCACATTGTTATAATTGTCCCAAAATAACCAAAGCGCCTTCAATAGCTTACTGTTATTATTTTGCATGTAACTTCTTAAAGCATGTAAAAACCTTTCAATCACATAGGCCTAGGAATAAAAGGGCATCACATGGACTGACAGGCTAATTGCTGATTTAGCCTAAGTGGTGTCTTTATGCTTATAAATACCATAAGAACTCTACTAAAACAAGCCACAGCTGGTGGTTTACAACCAAGATCTAAACTCATAAAGCTGATATCAAGGTCACAAATACTTGAGATACTTTATACAGCCGCACATAGCTCATACTTTTGCTATTTAAAGTACTGTTCCAGCTAGTCTCATGATTATACTGTACCTGTAATTCAGGAAGTATATTGATCTATGAAACCAACTAGATAACATAAAAAAAAATCATGAGCTTTTGTAATACCAATATTGTTTTACTAAATTTGCTCATTACACCAGATTTGAATGGCTGTCAATTTCAGAGTGACAACTAATAACTGCACTTTGACAAAAGAATGCTTTGAAGGTGTCTTAGGATGTCTTTTTGTTAGGGCAATTCAGTGGCAAACAGGGTTATATTATATGACACAATGAGGGGATAAATCAAAGTCTTTCCCCAGGCGCCTTTAGTTTTTTTTTTTAAACTGCAACTTTTTATTTGCTGAAATGGGATTATGGAGAATTTATGAAAAATGGTAATGAACTATTTTATTGATAAGCAAATAATACTTGCTATATTTAGGTATATTAGACAACAACAAACATTTGAAAAAATCTGCTAAAACACTTAGATGTGTATAAATTTATGTGTTGTGTTCTAGTGATTTATTTTATTGAAGGTTTATAAAAATGATGCATAGTTAGATATAGACCATATAGTATATATGAGCCTTTTCTATTATTAAAAAATGCACCGTAAATGTATTTAGTTGAAAACAATATGCACAGATTAGTTATAGTCAACTGAGAAAGAAAACATATTGAAACCATATTGCTGTCATAAACAAGAATTTAGTCTAATAATGTCATGCTTGATCAATAGAAATACCCTAAACATGCATCTTTTGTCAGTTTTCTTTAACCCAAATTGCATATTCACAAATAGTGCCCCATAACAGTTGCTGGGAGGTGGGCTAAATGATTGCCCTTTGGATCTGTATAGAGGGTTAAGAAGAAGTGGGGCCTAGATATTATACAAGCATAGCTGAAACAGAACTGATCCTGACTAAACAGTCACCAGCTGGAGCTTGACACACAAGGTTTTTATATGTATTTGTTTGACCAGAAGGACAAATCTCAGAATAGCTACACTGTTTCTCACACAAGGAAAACTTATGCTCTCAATGCCTACTAGAGAAACCATTGAACCAATACACTTTTACTAGGTTAGGGTATCAGTTTAAACCCAATGCACCTGTCATAAAATTCCCAAAAGACATGACTGCACACTGTAGGAAAACATATGGAGTTTAAAGCAACAGGCAAAACAAAACAAACTGGAAATTGAATCTTCCTAGGTGTTCCAGGTAAAAATAGCTCCCTTCAAATAAACAGTGTATCAACATAGACAAGCACAGCATGAAGACAAATATGGATGTACCACACACATGGTAGCAGGATATGTCTATAAATTATGTTTTATAGCTTGTTAATAAACCAATATGGAGGGGAAACAAAATAACAAGTTAGGATGTCAAGTGTATTCTATTCTTCCTGTGTTATTGTCAACAAAGCTCCATGTCATCCTAAAGGTGTAGTCCTGTTTGTGTTTTCTAGGCTTCCATTTTCCATAGCAATGCCGGAATAATGAGAAGCAGAATACACTCTATTTTATAGGTAAAATCAGTGGTACTTTGTCCGACTTCAAAAGATGTTTATCTAACATTGAAGAAGAACAATTTTGACCATATTTTGGAGAGATGTATACAATATTTATGTGTAGACAGCAGCCAGGGATATTATATATATATATATATATATATATATATAAATATAAAAACAACATTACCACTCTCGTCCGGTAAAGAAAGACTGCACTCAGTTCAGTAATCATGAAAAACTGTATTGGGCATCTGAATAGAAAAGATAAGTCACCCAATCCGACGTTTCGGTCCTGGAATAGGAACTTTCTCAAGGGGGAAACGTCGGATTGGGTGATTTATCTTTTCTATTCAGATGCCAATACAGTTTTTCATGATTACTGAACCGAGTGCAGTCTTTCTTTACCGGACGAGAGAATGGTAATGTTGTTTTTCTATTATTTGAGACTAGCACCTGTCTATATGAACCAGTACATTGAGTGCAAGCTGTGATGTTTTTTTTATATATATATATATATATATATATATATATATATATATATATATATATATATATATATATATATATATATATATATATATATATATATTGCCTAGCATACAGTGTGTCACGGGGCCTTAATGAGCAGGTAGGACCTTGGTGGCCAGAACAGCAGGGGAGGTAAGGATTTTTGGGGTCACGTGCTGAGGTATGTGGCAGGTGGCAAGCAGGATCGTCGGGGTCCAGGCAGGAGTCGGCAGCAGGAAGGCAGGAACAGGGCAGGGGAGCAGGAACTGAGACAAGGAACTCACAACAAGAAACAAACGGGGACAAGCCAGAACACTAGCAAGGGCCTTTAATATGAATCAGGACTCCACAAGGAACATAAGCAGAAGCATGGGCATAAGGAGTCAGGACACAAAACAAAGGCAAGGGAGGAACAGGAAACAGGAAACTATAAGGACAGAGGACAGGAGCATGAAGAGGAGACAGACAGAGGAACCCCAGAGTAGACAGAAACAGCAAGAAGGAACAGAAGGGGAGAGGGAGAACTAGGAAGTGCTTCCACTGCGGCAAGGGATTCTGGGAAATGACATGCAAATGAGCACACAGTGTAACCTTTTGCTTCAAATCCATTTTGACATGGGCCCTTTATCTTATGCTTACTGAATTACACAGCTTTTCAGCACAGCCTGGGTTAAGATGCATAGCCAGTAAACCTACTCACAGGCAGCTGTTTCGACCTTTTGGGTCTCATCAGTGTGAGGCTGGTTGTACTAGCTTTGCAATTTGAAGCTTGGATAGGTTTCTACCACTTAACTAATGTGTTAAACTGTATATGAGATATAATAAAATCCTATTGATATAGTCCCACTGGAATCTCCTCTGTAACGGATGGACTGCCCACTTACCAGATAGTAAATGGAAGCAGGCAATGGAGATATCTGAGAGTCTCCCCTCTCGTACTGGCACAAAGGTTCCTAGCTCCAATCTCCGACACAGGTTGCGTCCTGCTCTCCCGCAACTTCCGTCCGGGTAGCACGCCACTCCTGGTCTCGCGGGATCTAATGGAGTCTTGTGAAGAGCTCCAAAATCGCCGACTGCAACTGCAGATTCGCCGTGGAACGGCCAAGTGCGGCATGCGCTGCTCTTGTGGTAAAGATCTCTTCTCCTTATCCTATATCCATAGGATTTTATTATATCTCATTAGTCTACATCATTGTGTCATTTATTAAATGTTTTTATCATTATTCAGTTCACCTGCTATTCGTTTCAGCTTCAAATAGTTCATTGCATGTTAGTCTACTTGTGTGTTTTACATGTTTTGTCCTGACAGTATTATGCTATGTACCCTGTTTGTTTTTATTTCATGTGTATGATCCCCATCAACCGAAGCCCATTCCGGGAATTGAGTCATCTGCCAGTCTCGGTTGTATAATTTATTTATTTTTATTATTTGCTAGTGTTGAGTGCCAGAGATATATTCTTTTGATCCTCCCCAGTAGTATCACATATCAACCGATTATTAAGATATAAAGAATGGATCAAGATCTTTTCAGGATGACATGGAGTTAGATGTACAGGTTATTAATGTGATAATTCTCAGATATTATTGTAATAATTATTTATATTTATTATTTTTAAACCTGCCAACATATTCCACAAGGTGAGATCCATAAACAAAAAGACATAAAAAATAGAACTAAAGATTACAAACTCATACAAAAGGTAGTGAAGGCCTTGCTCATAAGAGATTACAATCTAGGGGGAATAGGGGAACAATTAAACCAAAATGTTTAAGTGTATGTATGTATATCATTATTTATATATAGTAGTGCCATTAATGTACATAGTGTTTCACAGCAGTAAAAAACGTGACAATAATATAAATAACAAATAATACAAATAACACATAATGGGAAGAAGTGCTTTATACATAAGTGACATTTAGGAAAAGGAGTCTCTGCATCGAAGCGCTTACAATCTAATTGGTAAGTAGGAAGAACAGAGAAATCAGGAAAGTGTTCTGGTAAGTGCCTCTGAAGGGAGTCAAGGTTTATATATGAGGTGTATAGTATCCCCTTGTCACGCCTGTATGCCCGCAGACCTGGCAGGACCCCAGTACTGAGGTGGGAATGGTATGAACACCACACACCCACAGCAGTGGGAGCAAGGCCGGAGTGTGGTATAGCGTTGCTGGGCCTGTTGGAAGAGAGTTAGTATGACACTTGCAACGCTTGGGGATGTCCGTAAGAATAGTCGTGTCTGTGTGCAAATGTCCAGAGTCCAGAGGGTAGAATCATCAGAGTACAAGCCAGGTCCTAGGAAGCCAGAGGTAAGCGAAGTAGTATACTTAATAGGTTTCACAGGGGTACCAGAGAGCAGAGTGTACAGGACAAGCAGGGGTCGTAAGCCAGGGAAATCCAAGATAACACAGGAGCAGGAAACAGCAGCGTCACAGAGGGAGCAAAGCATAGGTCAGGTACACACAGGGAAACAGGAACTATGCAGAATTTATATTAGCGTTAGGGACCCCTGATATGTGGTCTGCCTTGGCGTTGGCTCAGGGGCTTACAACAATTTTGGCCAAAAATGTCAAACTAAAAGACCATTTACTTATTAGTTATTCCATATATATTTAGGCACTGTACCGTGTATGAGTCTCACTAGATGTGCTAAAAACTGAGCTCTGTCTGTGTTTTATGTTATGTCTCTGGTTTTAATGCAATTGCCAGCTCAGTAGCACTCTTCTGACACTCATATGCTTATATATATGTTGTGGGTATTTTGGGGGTTTAATTGGAGCTTGTTAGGTGTCCAGTATGTTTTACAATTCTTGTCCAGCTAGTCATAGCTGATTGGAGGTTGGCAACCTCCTACTTAATTTAAGCTCACCCCCTCCCACATTTAAATGGTTATGGGCTCACTCCATAGCATCTTCCACTCAGGGGAACTTGCCTGCTTGCAGTTTGGCTGTGACATCTCTAATACAGAGTGCTTTTCCTGGTAATGTACAGGTTAATAAAAGCTTCAGTCAGACAGAACTTTGGCTTGCAGTTTGGCTGAGACATCTCTAATACAGAGTGCTTTTCCTGGTAATGTACAGGTTAATAAAAGCTTCAGTCAGACAGAACTTTACAGCTAATATTGACAGATTTACTATAAATCATTCTTCCTGTTATTAAACAGGTTATTAAGAATTTATATTAGCGTTAGGGACCCCTGATATGTGGTCTGCCTTGGCGTTGGCTCAGGGGCTTACAACAATTTTGGCCAAAAATGTCAAACTAAAAGACCATTTACTTATTAGTTATTCCATATATATTTAGGCACTGTACCGTGTATGAGTCTCACTAGATGTGCTAAAAACTGAGCTCTGTCTGTGTTTTATGTTATGTCTCTGGTTTTAATGCAATTGCCAGCTCAGTAGCACTCTTCTGACACTCATATGCTTATATATATGTTGTGGGTATTTTGGGGGTTTAATTGGAGCTTGTTAGGTGTCCAGTATGTTTTACTATGCAGAACGAGTAAGAAGTGGACAGACAGGGGTAATAAAGGAGGGAACACCAATAGGAAAGAGGGGAGGAGTAGAGAGCGAAGTAGGAGACAATAGGGATAGGTCAGGGAGAGAAGAGGAGGAGACAGAAGGGGCAGTCAGGGGAATGGCCTGCAGGGTTTGGGAGGCGGAGACATGACAGCCAGAATAAGAGGAGCGTGTGCGCGCACCCTCTGTAAGGTGGGGATGCGCGCGCACAGGCTGCGGCACAGAGACGGCCCGCAAGGAGTGAGGGGAAGAAGCAGCAGGGGAACATAGCTCAGAGGAGAGGCGTGCATGCGCGCCCTCCGTGGGCAGAGGAGACGCACGCACCGGCTGCACCAAGGAGACGGCCCGCAGGGACCGAGAGGAGGGGATAGACGGTTCATGGCGCCCAGATGAGGAGTGTGTGCGCGCACCCTCCGTGAGTTGCCAGGGCGCACGTACTGGTCGCGTCACCAGGCGCGCGGAGCGCCGTGCCGTGGGTACCACGCTGGAAGAAGGTAAGGGAGTGAAGGAAACTGCTGGGGAAGGTAACGCAGGCACCGCGGGAGAGAGGGAGCGGGGAGCATCATAGCAGGGACTCAGGGACCGCGTGGGTATGCGAAACCTGCGGGGAACACGCTGCGGCAATGGGAGAGAAGTAGAAGGAAAAGGAGAGGAGTGGAAAGTAGCAGAGGGGGTGACAGGAGATGGGAGAGAGGGACAAGGAGGGGAAGGAATCCCCTGAGTCGTCACACCCCTCATATACAATAAGTGGCTGCTTATTATGTGACTGACTATGCAGTGGGAGGAGCATCAGGCTACAATTTTAGGAAATATCTAAGATAATCTTTAATTACATCAAAATAATCCAATCTTAGATTTTTTGACCTGCGGAGGGCTTCATTAGAGCAATGTAAAAAGGCAAGACAAAGAGTTTTACCCAAAATTATAATACAGTACCTTCAAATTTTGGTATTTAACTATTGGTGCGTGATGTTACAATCCTGCTTAACTTGTATAATGATGAAATCATGGTCCAGTATTTGCGCTCTGTCCTGCCAGTTTGCGTTGCAGCCCTGCAACACATGCTCAGCATTACATTATGGAATGCATTATAATCTCACTTTCAGTAGAGATGGGCAAATTCACCCAAATTAGTTTCCCAGATTTTCTCGCATTTCCCGCCCCCCCCAAATCCGTTTAGCAGTGTAAAATCCACAAATGGATTTGGTCAGGTTTAATTTATGCGGATTCATCAAAAACCACCATTGATACAAACCATGGACGGATTTATAGAATCCAATCCGCTGATTCAGAAAGCCGTTGCTGAATCCGCCAATGGGATTCTACAAATCCATCCACAGGTTGCAGAATCCATGGAGTGTTTTGGTAATAATAAAAAATTCGCAAAACGCAAATCGCTTTTTTGGAGGTTGATCCGCGGACCAAAGGAACCGGTCGATCTGCTGTGAATTCAAAAACATTCTGTAACTCAATGAGGGAGGGGCAGTACAAAATACTCATGAAATGCCCAGTGTTCCCCTGTCTGTAAATAGAGAACACAAGGGATAATACCCAAGAAAAATCTCACAATGCATGCTGATACTGTAGATTAAGGGAGCGCACATTTTTGCAGCTGTGCCCCCCAGCTGTTCCTCCACTGCTGCTCGCGCCCACTCCTTTATCTTGATGCAGCATCAAATTACGCTGTGGGGTCATGTTACGTCACGTGAGGTGACCCTCAGAGTAATTTGATGTGTGTGACATCACGTCACATGGCCCCACAGCGTCATTTGATGCCACGTTGCCATGGACACGAGTGACATCAGCAGAGTTAAGGTACTGCACCGACACACTTTATTCGAGCAAATACCCAGTATGTACCTGGCAGATACCTGGAATGCGCCCCTCCTCACCTCTGACAAGCCCCGTTGCGTTTGCCTTCCCAGCCTGGGTTCATGCCTGGCTGACGGGCGGCTGATCTGTTAAATGATAATGATTAGGATTTAATAGGCTGCAATGCTTCGCGTGTCTACCAGATGGCATAAATTCATGAATTGTAATGCAGTATATATATATATATACTGTGCAGTATTGCAGCCAGCGGGAATAAAATGCTTCAATCTCTGCCTGGAAAATACCTCAATGCACTCGGGCAGAAAACAGTCACAAACCTCAATACACCCGAGTATACCCGAATTCGTGGGACTAGCCGAGCTCGAATAAAGTGTGTCGCCAGTGTAAGTATAGCGTTGCAGAGGCCTCACGCGATTCCAGGCATTTAATTTAAAGCCTCGGGGAAGAGCACGGGGCCTCTGCAACCGCCCGCTCTCCCCCCCCCAGACAGATCTCCCGTCCCTCACTTTGCGCACCACTGCTGTAGGTACTGATGAATATATTAAATTAAAAAAAACACAAATAATAAAGAGGACGATATATACTGCTGCGGTCTTATTCTAACTTTTGCCCCTAATTGGCTGGGGCTTTACTCCAGCTGGCGCTGAGACTAGCCGCATCTCCTCCGTGCTCCCCCTCCACTCGCATTTTGCTGCCCCTTCCCGACCCCCTTGCTGCTCCTGCTGTGCCCCTTCTGCTTCCCCGTACCCCCTCTTACCTCACTTCAAACTTCAGGGGTGTCAGGGAAGCCGGGGAAGCCGGGGAAGCCGGGCGCTCCACGTGACAGTGACGTCACAGTGACGCGCGGACATGCCGCCATCACCACGCGCACACCTGGAGAGGTCTGGACCCAAATCTCTGGTATGCAGCTGTGACAGTCTCTGTGTCCCTAGCTCCACACACTAATGTGACAGGTTCCTATTCTAGAGCCTGTCCCTATATTAACTAAACTTGACTGGGACTCAGGGCCTATCTGGGTCTGGGGGTATGCGGGCCTAGTGTAGAGGCTACTTGCCTCTCTACACACTGAGCTCCTACCTCTTCCCCTTCCCGGTCTTCTCTGCCCAACGTGCTCCCCTGTGCAACCTCTCCCTGCTCAGTCTCTTTGCCCTATTGGCTCCCGGCCGTCACCTTGTCCTGCTGAGGCTCATGGGACTTGTAGTCCCCTGCTCTAAACCTCCTCTGGTTTGTCAGTGCTTTGCGCGCTCGCGCAACCACTTGCTGCGCATGCGCGACCTTTCTGGTGTCGCCGTTGCTTACGGGACTACTGCACATGTGCAAATACAGAAATGGCGGCGCCCTGGACACTCGGGCCGCTGTGGAACCTCCGGTGCACCGAAGCGCTCCCTGCAACCTTCCCTAATTCTCTCACCACAACGGAGGTAAGGGTCAGTCTGGGGGACCTGGCATCACTTGTATAAGATTTAAAGTCCAGAGCACGTTTTCACAGAATTCCGTATTAACGCATGTGTGGCACAGATATGTCTCTAATTTAATTTTACACAATGCTGAGCTCATATCTCCAGCACTGCTAGAGTTAAATAACTATTTTACTGCCAGCAACACATTGTACATTGAAGAGTTATCAAATGAGGAGAGACAGAGCGTTGACTGTTGAAAGAAGTTGGGCTATGGGATTTTCAACTTTTGTGCTACCATGACGTGCTTGAAAACTGTTCACATTTTGTTATAGAGGAGGTCAATGTAGGATCAAACGAACAGCAAAAGCAAGAGATTTGATTAAATGTGAGAGGAAGGCACCAAGTTGAACATAATAGGAAAGCAGCTAGAAACTGCCATTTGAAGACAAACCGGTGTACGAGTATGTATCTGCGAGTATGATATGTATCTTTATATTAAATTGCTACCAAATACACTTAGAACATTTAGGGACAGATCCGCAAAGCTTCATTTAACTTAAGTTAACGTCTCCTTCAGTGCTCACGAGTATCTTCAATACTCACTCACGCTATGTTAAGTTCTGTTTTCAGCCGTAACAAGCTCTATATACTGCAGTATATACCAGTTTTTAACTGCACTAAGTTACATAGCTTATGCTGAGAATATTAACCCCATCAGGGTACATTTCACAGAACATTTGTAGGCATTTAGCATAGGGACCTGCTCTTGAGACTTACCTTGACGTTGGTTAGCAGGCTTGGCATTATTTGAACAAAGGATGTAACCAAAAGGCTCCTTTGTCTTACAGATTTAGTTTGCACTATGTATATTTATTTCCCCATTTATTTCTATCCCAATGGGAGAAGCGCAGGGATTAACTTTCTGTTTTTACTGCAGAGCTCTGTTAAAGTTAACATAGAGATTTAACATTACATTAGTTAGGTCATAGCTACTGTACAGTTGGTGTTACTCACACCCAGACTCTGAAATTGGTCTTTTACATGGTTTGGATACAGTAAGTGTAAGACCACACTTAGGTATGATTTTACTAATGTAAGGATGTGTTAGCACAACGTCTATAAGTACATTGTATGTCGGGTTCCGCGCCGGCAAGTTGGTGCAGGGCGCCGCCATACAGTATAGTTGTGCAAGGTTGAGAGGTCACTGTGTCAAGGCAAGGTTGCGCATGCGCCATGGAAGCGCGCGAATAGCGAACCAATAAGGAGGGACTATGTGCTGAACTTTAACCTCGCGAACCTTGGAGGAGTCGGCTGCGGCTGGGAGCCAATGGACAGGCTGGATTGTTAGGGGAGGAGAATCGGAAGCGTGGGTGAGGAGACCACGCTAGGAGAAGCAAGGAGGAAATTGCCGGAATAGGGAGTGTGAGAGCAGGGGGTCCGTGACCCGCCTGCTTAGGCCAGAGACTATTCCCAGGTCCCGAGGAGTGTTCCCCACGTCACTGTAGGGCGCAGCATTTGTAGGGATGGCCGTAGTGGATAGGGATTGTCCCGTTAGACATTTTCCAGCGCACGGAGTTGTGAACCGCCATCTCGGTCTGGGAGCAGACGGTGGAGCGGAGCGACAGCGAAAGGTCTGGAACAGATACGACAGACCCTTTTGAGAAGAGGTGTGGTCACCGCCGTGACCGGGAGGTATTTGGTATACATCAAGTGCACCGACACCGGTCATCAGGCGCTGATCCCGCCTTAACACTAACTTAAGTAGACACTAGCGGTGGCTAGCGGATTGATAACATTCTTTCCCCGGTCATAAGCACATACTCTATGAGAGCGTGGCAGAGCCACCAATGAACAGGACAATATCCCTTTTGAGGTGTGGCCGAGCCACTTTATTATAGGAAAGGTTATAGAGTGAAGAGAAGTTATATCAATGCTAAGAGTTAAGTGTATGTTGTATTATGTTATGTTGCCCCTGAGTTGTCACGGATAAGAAATAGTAAAAGTTTGCTAGTTCCACAACGTATGGTATGGTATGGTTCTTGCTCAGGGCAGATCTTCTATAATGAGGATCCTGGGTAAGTGGAGGCGCTGCGCTACGTTATGAGTGTGTTGTACCCCAGGCTCCCAGTCAGCGGAGGCTCAGATCTCCTGGAGCCACAGGTGCTAGTCAGCGGTTAGTAGTCCCTTAGGTAGACGTTCAGAAAAAGGGCTACACTATCATATTGTTATTTACAGGGTTATTTTCTCCTGTCCTTTCCTTGTTAACTTTAATTAAACACCTATTCAGGGCCTTGATAGGAGTAACTCCATCTTTGGGTAGGACAGGCTTAACACCATGTTATTTCAAGTTAAAGTAAGGCAGTGTTAACATAACATAGTGTTAAGCCTATGCTAATGAGATAACTAATAGGCATTGTTGTTGCTTATACAGTATTTAGCTTTGTGGATACCCGTTTAACACTAGGGGAAATGATTTCTGTTTCCTATATAGGTAATGCCACGTTATTTGCCCTGATTTAACTAGCTCTGTGTCAGAATTCCATAGACTCGTGATAAAGGGCTGCTCTTTTGTCCGAAATACCAAGTCTCTTCTCGCGTAGCTCTCAGCCTAGTAGATCTTTTTATATTGTAGCTCTATTTTTCTGTATGCACTGTTTGACTTTTTATATGTAATTGATGCATGGTTTAGGATTATTTTCTATTGCAAGATTATTGCCTTATTTTGTATCCAATTTAAAGACATTTAAGTATATTTCTATATGATAACTTTATTGGTTGTTTATTTTTCCTCTTGACACGTCATATCAAATATCTACAGTCGCCTAATGTTTTCTAATCACATTTTGATGATAGAAGTACTGTACCAAAGTTTTTTTTCATTATCTGCTTAGTAAAATTGACTTGGGCCCCATCTACAGTACATCATGTTTGCAAGACATGCACACAGTTAATAAAGACCACATTTTGTAGTATGCTTCTTTTCTCTTACTCTGAAACACTGTCAAGCTGAAATTGTAATTATTAAAGCCTATCTTGTCTGATCTTTCCAGCAGCTTCTTTGACTTTACAGCAAAGCTGTGATTAGCAACTGACTTTTAAGTTTTATAGAACTCCCAGCACATGGTTCTCTTTGAAGCTGACCAGTCTTTTAAAATCTAAGAACAGAAACGCCATTTGGGATTTTTTTTTTATGTGAAACAGTTATCTGCAGATCTTTTTCTGCTGGATCTGATCCAACAAAAATATCAGATGGATTTGGAAAAAGTGCAGGTGGCATAAGATATTTCTCTCTTAAAAAGAAGATTGTCAGACAGAGAAAAACAAATTAATTATATTAAAATTTGAATCCCTGGTATCCAGTTAAGAAAATATCTGTTTAAAGGTTTTCTAGTAAAAGAACAAAGTATTTAATTTAACCATAAACTCGTCATAAAAATGAAAGTTTCAGTTTTGCACAATCTTTATTATTAATTATTATTCAGTGCCACACTGACCAAATCTCCTTATTAAAGATAAAGCATGATTTATGTGAAACTGTCCCCAAAAGGTTTGCACCTCATTCGCGACCTCGCCGTGTACCTCGTCACACTGAGCCTGCATGGACCCCATTTGTGGTCAAACGGAATAATTATTTGTGTTGTTGCAGTTCCGTGCACATCCGGCAGGTGACACACTAAATATCTTTGCCTATGATACTTTGAATATGTACCGAAGTGGCCAAGGTACTGTATGATGTGGTTATGAGATGAACTAAATTTGCTACATTTGTTGTTTGTGAAAAATAAACAAAAGTTATATCTGCTCTTCACTCTGATTAAGACTCTATGAGGCCTATTCTAGTAGCTTCGATAACTTTGCTGCCATATCGAACGGTTTGGCATCTGTGTTATCACGGTACTCAGAAACAGGGCCGCCAAGAGAAATCTTTGGCCCAGGACAAATGCAAGGAGCATTTTTACAAACCAAAAAAATCCCCACCACCCAAATATATACAACCTCCCCCACACCCCCAAATGCATACAAAAAACCCACCTACCCAATACATATAAAAAAATACATATAACCCCCATGCATGTATGTATATATATATATATATATATATATATATATATATATATATACACACACACATATACTAACATATACATACATAAGTCATGTGAAAAAGAAAGTACACCCTCTTTGAATTCTATGGTTTTACATATTAGGACATAATAACAATCATCTGTTCTTTAGCAGGTCTTATTGCATCTTATGCCCCTGTGGTCTTCCATATGTTGGAATGACCACAAGAGGTCAGATTCCGAGTGCTGCTTGAACACACTAGGAATGTCAAAAATGCACAAAAAGATTTGGATAAATTCAAAAAAATTACAACTATAGCAAGACATTTCCTGAACAAACACAATTCGGACTGTACACTCTTGAGAGCTTTTGCAATTGAAAAGGTTACGCTGGGCATACGAGGTGGAGACTTGGAGCAAGCTCTACTGCGTAGGGAGACCAGATGGATCATTCAAATTAAATCTATGATTCCTAAAGGTTTGAATGACTATCTGGGCTTTGCCATGTTTTTATAGTAAAATTCTTACCACCTTGGCCTCAGTTGGGATAGTTACTGTCTTATGTCAGGTTATTAGCAATGTTAGTTTTTAATATCTCAGTAGTCCTAATATTAGATTTTGGTTCTGGGGGTTAGGGTCCTCTCCATTAGTAGAGCTGTCATTTTGTCAAGATCATTCATGGTTGTAAATTAGTATTATTCTATAAGAATGTTTATTGCATTTCTTTATTGCCTTTTCTTTAGTGCCTCATGTAATTCAAATAAAGATACAGAACAGGGCACAAGATGACTTATCCTCAGATGTCTGGGTAGGAGTATGATGTATTTCCTCGGCTCCATAATCATCTTTCCATGGATGGAGGTTTTTCAACCATAAACACATCTGGCCCCCCTTAGACGATCTGGACCAGTTAACAACTACCCAGTTACTGCTGAGCTATATAACATCATGTGTCGGACTTCCCTTGGATTGAATAACCTTGTGTTTATCCCCCATTATGATGTGTTTTACTGTAATTGGCAACTATGAGGAATACATGTTATTAAGGGGGTTAGGAATGGCTTTATATTTGCAAGCTGTCCACCTCGATGTGAGCTGCGTATATGTCCCTCTATGGCTCTTAGGGTACATCGGTTGCCGCTATAGAGGATAACTACACTTCACGAGTGTAAACGTACTGCACATGCGCATCAGTATGCATAGCGTTAAAGCGGAAGTAAATCCCACTATCATGCGTCTCACGCTGACACGCGGAAATGTCTATCCCCCTCCTGTAGCCCTGATTGAACACAGCTGTTTCTCTTCTTCATGGCGCGAAATCCTTCCTTTTTAAACAGCCCCCTGCCCTAGCCTCCTCACCACTCCAAGTTTAAGTCTCTGGACGAAACGCGTAGGAGTGGGAGCGCTAGTCAAGACCCCTGGATGATTCTCCAATTGGAGTACATGTAATTATGCTACCTAAAACTGCTGTTGTTATTTCATTGGAATATCTTCACCTCTGAGCCATCTCTCAGTGAGCTGGCTACTGAACTTTGCATTTGACTAAGTGTGTTTATCACACACATGTTATGTGACACATTGACGGCCTTGTGTGACCCTCAGAGCTTGAGAGTATCACTAACTATAACAGGGGACTTATCCCTGTTCACAAATGTGCCTCTAATCCAGCAGTGTGGTGGTTAACTGCTGGTAGGCAATTAACTAACACCACCTGCCTGATTAGATTGCTTAGAAAAGCCTGTCTTTTGAGACAGGGAGTGAGACTCCTTAGCTCACACCTGAGCTGAACTTTGGAGACAGAGCAGAGATTCCTTAGTCCACAATGGGGCTGAACCAAGGAAGGGCAGATGTCTTGAGCGACAAGCTGACCACAAGGCAAAGGGGACAAGATTCTAAACTTGGAGCCTGACATTTTCTGTGCACACAAGGGTGCAGTTCCAGGAGAGCAGAGAAGCTTCCCCTACAGCAGCCCAGCTAACAAATAAGACTTTTTCGTATAAGACTTATCTATGTCTGTGTATTGATAAATGTCTCCATGATTTGGGGCTGATAAATAGCTTAGCTAACCAACCCAGTCAGAGAGGGATGAGCTACATGTATAGATAGTCTCCAAAGCAGAGATAGGGGTTTTTGGTTGGCTCACTATTTCGCTTATGTTGATTTTTTTGCTGTTTAAAGCGACAGGCACAATAAAGCCTTGTTATAATTTCACCTTACAACAGTCTCCATTGTGTACCTCTGCACATGTCCTCCTACATATGGTGTCAGAAATTTGGGATGAGAGGTGGCCTTTGAAGTTTAAAGGGCCGGAGATTGCCTGTGGAATTTTTTTTTTGGTGCTTTTGCTTGCATACAGTCTTGCAAACAAACCTGAGCAACAAAAACAAAGATTCACTTGCAGCAGAGATCAAAATTAAAGGGATACACACCCAGGCAGGAAACATACACTGCACTGAAACCTACAAAACCACAGATGGACTCTTTTCCCCAATCCCAAGAGGAGAGAGAGAGAGAGACTGCTGAAGCAGGTAAACCTTATTTGCCTATCACAAAGTGTAATATGGTCATTGAAATAGGGGTTTTGCCTTCCAGCCATAGTCAGGGTTCAGCCCTTAAAAAGGGATAGGTGTTTGTTGTTTTCAAAAGTTTCGCTGAAGCAGTGAATACAGATGGTGACCCACGAGCGGTACTGATTTTGCCAATAAAGGTTGCCACACCGCATATGACTACCAGCTGTGAATGGAGTATATGCAGAAAAGTGTGAAAATTGATGTAAGACTGTGCTGAAGCAGGGGAATTTTTAGCAAACAAATGCTGAGTGTAAAATTGCCCTACAGGGGAAAAAGGGATTGCTGAACTGTATAAAAGGTATTCCAAAGCCAATTGCTGAGTGTTGAGTTACCCTGTCGGGAGTGAAAGAAATATTCCACTGCAAAGAATGTTTTTTTTTTTCTGCAAGTAAAAAAAAAAAAAAAAGTCTGCCTATGTATCATGGGAGAGTGAATGCCATAATACCCAAAGATGAGACTGAAAATTACTTAACTCAAGCAGAAAACCAAATTCTGTTGGTGAAGCGGAGGGATTGCACATAGCAAGTAAATGGTGTAACGCAAATTCCTTTGCTGAAGCCAGAAAATGGGAAGCTAGCAAGCATTGTATTTAAAGAAATAGAACCTTGGTAATTTAAAATGGCCACCCAGCTGAAGTCAAATACAGACTCTGTAAAAATAGGGAAGAAAATTTGTTCCTGGTGTAAAGAACCCAACCACATGGAGCAGTGTCCCTTCAGGCCTTATTCAGATGTTGAGAATGAATGCATGCACAGTAATGCTAATGTTGTTAAACTTACCCAAGGGAAGAAAAAGTCTACAGAGAGGCCTGTGAGAGCTACGACCTCTACAAGCAAAATATGCCCACCTGTAGGACTACAACTATTGGGGGTTCTAGCAAATACAGAGGCAACAGCTGCAATAGCGCCTCCTGAGGTCAGGCAGAAAAATATACCTGATAGCCCTAAAATGGAGGACAAAATACAGCGTTCCTGTAATGAACCCTACCCCACGGAAGAGTGGCCCTTCCCGTCCGATGAGGAAGAAGACATCTCTTATGGGGAACCCAAACCGAGTCACACCGACAAAACACCCAAAGAATGGTGGCGGTGCCTGAACTCGGTTCAAACTGAAAAGACCGCTCCCTATGATGATGAATATGATCGGCTGGAGAAAGAGCAGGAGCAGTGGATCACCGAATATTTCCATCAGCTATTACAGTTGCAAGAAAAGCCAGGTGGATCCAGTGATGCTGCTAAAATTTCAAATGAAGATGGAGACCCCAGTATCCCTGATGGGACAGTGTCATCCAAAACAAAAAGGCGAAAAAAGAAAAAGAAAAGCGGTTCTTCACTTACCGTGGAAGGAACAGACACATCTGCAGATCTTGCGAAGGAAAAGGGGGTCCGAAATGCCCTGCAGCCTAGAGAAAATGGAGAAGTCGTCCTGTGGATGACCGAATATTCAGGGGGCCCAAGGCAGAAGTCGTGTACCCCAAAGAAGTGTCTGTCCGGTGCTAATAGTGAAAAAACCTCAACCAACCATCCCAGGGAAGTGGAGCCGGAACCGGTGAGTGACGATCCCTTGACCAGCCCTGGTGATGCCCTGAAGGTTGCCAGGCGTGACTGTGATCGGCTACGGGAAAATAACGTGAAGCTACAGAAAGATGTGCTCACAATGTACTCTTTGGCCAGGACAGAATTGGACGATCTCAAGACTGAGCTAGATACTGCAAACTCTACTATTACCGCCATGGATGAAAAGCAGAGCCAATCTGATAAAATGATGGCTAAGCTGAAGCGGAAGTATGAGGAGGCACTGAAGCAGATGACAGTCTTCCAGCAAGAGATGCACACTCTTCGCATAGAGCTGAATGCCTCACAACAGGAGGTCAACAGTGTCCGGACAGAGGTAGACGTATCTCAGAAGGAGGTTCATACACTCCGCAGAGCACTGGATGCCTCACATCATGAGATCAACAGCTGCCGCACAGAACTGGAAGTCTCCAGAAAGGAACTTCACAGTCTCACTGAGGAGCTGGACATTTCAAGGAAAACTATCCTACATCTTAACTTAGATCTCAAAGTCTCTCAGAAGGAGCTTCAGAACCTAACCCTGGAGATGGAAGTCTCACGCCAGGAGACAGCCCGCCTCCAAGCAGTTGTGCAAAAATGGAAGGTGGACTGCAAGGAGGCCCTGAATAGTACAGAGACTGAAAAAAGAGAACATTTAAGATTAAAAAAAGAAAATTCTGAGTTGACAGAACACGTCAAGGGAAAGAATGAAAAGCTGCACGTGCTTAAAGAAATAAATAAACTTTTGAAAGATGAAAAGTTTGAAGCAGAGCACCGACTGCAGAACCAACTGCAAGGTCTGCGTACACACCTCCAGTATGCTGAGGAGAAGCAGCAAACGCTGCAGGAAGAAAAGCTGCAGGCTGCTAAAGAGGTACAAGCGCTGCAGGAACGTCTGAATACCCAGTACGTCCCCACAGAGCAGTATGAGGAGCTAAAGGCCATGCTGCATGTCACCAGAGCATCATTGGAGGCGGAGCTTTGATACCAGGTGACTCTGTATGAGAGGGCACGTGAGAAGGCTCAGAAACTGGAGCAAGAGCTGGAGAGACAGAGAGACTGTTCCACTCCCTTGAGTCAGTACACCAAGGAGAAAACAGACGCAGCGCCAACCTTGATGACAAAAATTACAGAGCTCCAGAATATGAAGGAGACACTGATACAGACTCAGAGAAAGCAAAGTGCGCAGATAAATTCCCTGAGTAGAGACTTGCAAGACGCACTTAAACAGGTTGAGACTCTGCAGACCAGTAACTTACAGATTCTTCCAATACGGAAAAAGGTATTGGCTCTGCCCAAGCACTAGTATCCCACAGTAACTAATGCCTGTGAGGACAAGGGTACAGTGAGAGTTGGGGACTCCACGCACCTTCAAAACAAGATTACGAAGTTTGAGCCACCAAGAAAGCACTAGCCAAACCTACAGCTGCCCAACAGGCAATAAACAGAGGTAGGAGTGCAGAATCAAAGCCAGGGGAATCCTTAGCTGCGGAAGCTGAAAAGATAGGACGTTCTCTGGAAAGGGAGGTGGAGGTGCAACTCAGTCCCAAAGAAGCTGAACTGGCGACTCCGTTGTGTGGGGGAGGTGCAGAAAGACCGCTTCAGGAGCGGAAAACTCGAAGGGCTAGTCATAACTGCTCTACAACTGTTGCCATACAGTTTGTCTACAAAAAGAGTGAGTGCCCGACGCAACGGAAATCTCATGACCGCGCACTCAGTAAAAAGACTTTACTTGGAAAAAGTCCTCCTCGAGCGACTAAGGAGTGCTGATCTCAAGCACCTTTGGGAGGAGACAAAAATAAACTGGAGAAAGGGCTCCAATCCCAGTGGGACAGAGGGTTCTCTTCCTCCATCCACTCTCATTCAAGTCACAGAAAGATTTCGAATGAGAGTGAAAGGATGGGCTTTGGCCGTGGTAAGCCCGAGCTTCCCACAAACAGTGGAGGTATGTAACAGGGGACTTATCCCTGTTCACAAATGTGCCTCTAATCCAGCAGTGTGGTGGTTAACTGCTGGTAGGCAATTAACTAACATCACCTGCCTGATTAGATTGCTTAGAAAAGCCTGTCTTTTGAGACAGGAAGTGAGACTCCTTAGCTCACACCTGAGCTGAACTTTGGAGACAGAGCAGAGATTCCTTAGTCCACAATGGGGCTGAACCAAGGAAGGGCAGATGTCTTGAGCGACAAGCTGACCACAAGACAAAGGGGACAAGATTCTAAACTTGGAGCCTGACATTTTCTGTGCACACAAGGGTGCGGTTCCAGGAGAGCAGAGAAGCTTCCCCTACAGCAGCCCAGCTAACAGATAAGACTTTTTCGTATAAGACTTATCTATGTCTGTGTATTGATAAATGTCTCCATGATTTGGGGCTGGTAAATAGCTTAGCTAACCAACCCAGTCAGAGAGGGCTGAGCTACATGTATAGATAGTCTCGAAAGCAGAGAGAGGGTTTTTTGGTTGGCTCACTATTTCGCTTATGTTGATTTTTTTTGCTGTTTAAAGTGACAGGCACAATAAAGCCTTGTTATAATTTCACCTTACAACAGTCTCCATTGTGTACCTCTGCACATGTCCTCCTACACTAACAAACAGATTATCCCTATTTCTGAGTTTGGATTGCAACTTGCCCTCACAGGCTGTATATTGACGCTTGATGTGGAAGATTTATTTACTGGACAATTAGTCAATGTTAATGCGGATTTGTCCATGTACATGTATTCTAACACCTTGGAATCTGTTACTTTGCATTTTCTGATTTAGGGCTATTCTAGCTATACTAGCCAGATAATTACTCTACTGTGGATTTAGGTGATTCCATTATTGTTCACACTAGGTATCGGTGACTATAGTGTTAGTTCACCTTTCCCATATACATCAGTGTTTCTTTTGGGTAGCGCCCGTGTCAGGGGTCCTTGCCATATTTTAATTATCTTGTACTGTTTTTTAATGTTCTTTGTGTCAATTATTAAAATGTTATCTTGATTACGGTATACCTGAGTGCTCTTAAGCGGGTTTCTTTTCCCTTCCTGTTGTACCATATATATTTATATATATATAGTGTGTGTATGTATGGAGGTATGGAGGGGTTACATGTATTGTGTTTTTATATGTATTGTGTAGGTAGGTTTTTTGTATGCATTTGAGGGGCTGGTTGTATACAATTGGGATTTTCTTTGTATGTATTTGGGGGTGGGAAGTTTTTTGCCTTGGGTGGGTGGGATGTTTTTTGGTATATATCTTGTTGGGGGAATTGTGTGAGGGGGGAGGGAATGAGTGGGTGTGGGGTAATCACAAGAACAAAATATGTAGCAAAATATAAAACAAATATTTCACAAAATACTAAACAAAATAAACAAAACAAAATGTTTCTCTCTCTCTCTCTCTCTACACCCTCTTCGCACCCTCTCCCTTCTCTCACCAGAATGTGTGTGCAAGCAGGAAGTTGGAGTTGCAGTATTTTGTTTAAAATTCTTTTGAATCCATTGAACTGATTCAAGTCGAATTCGAAGGCAGATTCAATGTAAAATCATTCTGTGGATTCGGATTTAAGTCGAATTCGTTACTCCTGATGAAGCAGAGACTGCGAAACACGTAGAGTTGAGGTTTGGAAGCTGGCAATGTGATCCGTAAGTCTGACGTCATCACGTGGCGATGCGGGCTGGAACGCACGGTGGAACGCGGAAGTGGGGGAAGCATCAGGATCACAGGGACTGGAGGCGCATCAGCCCCCTCGTGAGAGCTCTTTCGACTGTGGAACACCAGCTGCAATTGCCGGGACACTTGGCCAGGAGCCTTATCGTACCCCACCTGTGATGAGGGTTAGCATGTGAGTTGGCATTACCTAACCACTGTATGTTCTTACCAAATATATATTATTTTTCCACACCATCCTGTTCTTTTCTCCTTTCTTGTGGGGCTTATGTGAGAATACATGTGAAGCTGTTAACCATTTCACATCTGAGGCTCCACACTGGTTTGACTGCATTGGGATATCTCCTAACCGTGCTCTTGGTGTACAATGCCTTTAGTTTCTTCAGAAAGGGTGAGTGTACATCCTTTGAAGAGCTTTCACCTATCAAGTGCCCTACACCCACACCATTCAATGTTTATACAGTATTGCACTATTTTGTGTTTTCTTTTTTCCATATATTACAGATGACTTGTGCTCCCTGAACATACTTCGTGAAATTGCTGACAAAAACCAAGGAGAGAGGCTCATTTCGGGTTGAGATGTTGCCATCTGGTCCATTTAAGTATTTGACTATTTTTATTTTGGGTGTGCACTATTTATTGTTTTACATCATTTATATCTAATTGTTTTTCACTGCTTGAGCGTCGGGTGAAGTTTTCTACATATCCAGTGGGGCGACTGGGTTGTTGGTCATGTTGGTTTTCAAGGAGAAAAAAGCCAGAAAAGAGAACAACGGGGAAATGACTTCATGGTTTAATAGGAGAAGAAGGGTGGCCTTTTAGGTCTGATTGTGCTTATCTGTCTTATATTTGCTTTGCTCTGTTAATGCAGCAGTGCGAGTTGTTATGAGGAAGCTATGATGGGATGGAGGCAATTGGGCAAATTTTAACCTTTAAATATCTCTGTTTGTGACAGCAGCTTTGGTGGCTGTGGAGGCTGGCCATGGTGGGGCAAAATGGGTCTGGATATCTTAGATAGATTTGTAGGAAGCATACTAAGGGAAATAAGCAATAATCACAACATGTACATACATATTCATACGTTACTTGAGGCTAAATTGTCGGTGTCTCTACAATCAGTTAATTCCCCTGAATAGCATGGCAGTTTATTTATACTCTCTTTTGTAGGAAATGAGAAAACCTTAATGCTAAAGAAATTCACACTTTTTTGCAGTGTAATTGCAATTTTTTTCAGTAAGGGCTACAACTGTGGCATTGAAAACACCGAGTTGATTAATTCTGTTAGCAATCTCAAAATGTTTGTAGTTTAATTGGAAACCAGCTGCCTCTCATTGACTATGTTTTTTACATGCCTGGCTTCTACTTTTCAAACATATTTTCCAGGTGATTTAGAAAAAAGCATATTTCATTCAGGTCTAATGTAGCTCCAATCATGTAGTTATGACATTTAGTGCTGATTATTCTGGCAGAGAAAACCACTAAGATTGCACTTGGGATTGCACTCAAAAATATATTTCAATTAATTATTTTTTTACATACAGTAATCAGTTTCAAATTAAATTGTTCCAAGAGCGAACTAAATGTTTCCTTCCTTTGCAGACTACACCTTGGTCATTATGACCGACAGAATCCCCACTATTTTTCATGTGCTTTTCCATACAATAAACAATATATTCATAACCTACAGTATGCCTATAGTCTGTATATAGGAGGAAGGATATTTCTTTATATTGATGTATAGGTAGCCAGTACACATCTACTTATTTGAGAACGTGCATGGTTGTTAATTAATAAAATGGAAAATATATTTTGAGTCCCTTCCTGATTTTAGACAACTTTCTCTTTCTCTAATGATAATGGGAGTTATGCATTAAACTGCAGTAGGGCCACTATCCCATGAAATCTCCCATTGACTTTAATAGCAGATTACGTGGAATAATGTCCGAAATGAGCACTTCAGCAATTTAATGAATAACCCCCCACAAATAAAGTTCATTCTTCACCTTCTTTATACTATAGTTCAATAAAAGTCTTTGGTGTGAACATTCTACGTGTGATCATTGAAAAACAAGTGAGAATTGGAGGTGTAGCATAACAAGAAGTGGCTTATTGCTAATGTCTCAGGTCTAGTACTGATGTACCTGGTTCCTGGTCCCTAAACCTCAATCATAAATATAAATTGTAAGTTCAATGGAGCATGGACGTATGTCTGAAAAATTCCCTGTCTAGTGTTGGGTACACTGCAGTGCTGTACAGCAAAAATATTAGCATTAGGATTGAGAATTCCGTACTACTGTACTAAATGTAGTCCAAAGAGAAATGTGTTTTTGTGGCAAGTTAATATGTGTGTGGCTTAGAGAGATGTGAGTGATTCTTGTGCTATTCTACTTTGCCTACTATATACAGTACAGTATGGACTGTCTTGTATAGTATCTGATCACTAAATGCAGCAGCCCTGCCTTACTAACCCCCATTTCTTTACAGCATGGAAACAGGGGGGTCCTCTGGAGCAGAACGTTACTGTTTTCAGCTCTTGGGTGCTCTCGATTCCCAAGATCCTCAGCAGTGAATTTACCCGATTTACCTGAATTTAAGTGATTTTAAATTGTTATCCAATAGGAAGCTGCAACCGATGACATTTCTTTTGACCCGCGAGACCTGACATTTTGATTTAACTGAAGGGACCACAGACACGGTTAACTTTTTCATTTACTGGTAACTACATTGCAATTATTCTTCAGAGCACTCCTGGTTATTTAAAAAATCATCCAGCCATTACTGATGCTTTAAGCATGTGATGCTCTTGCAGATAGTTCGGTTGTGTACTGTACTTCTGTGTTGCTTATCATATGGACTACAGAGCCAATAGAACATACATATTTAAATTACCTCTAGTTTTATATTTTTGAAAATTCACTAAAAAAGAAAGCACCTTCTCTGCGGCTGGTGCAGCGTGACCAGGTTACTCTGTCCCTTCTCTCCAACAGTTCACAGGGGAGGCTGCAGATTAAAGCTGCAGTTCAAGCTCCCAGTTTTTTTTTTTTTTTTTAGTTTTTTTTTACTTCAATAGTTTCATGTTGGCAATCTCTTCTTACCTAAAGAACTGCATAGCTGCTGATCAATTCGTTCTCCGTCTATTGATCGGTGAAGTTTGGCGACATCTTTAGATCTGAGGAATGTAAATAGGAAAAAACATACTTGTTAAAATAGAAAACAGTTTGTGTGTGTGTGTGCGTGTAGCTGCAGAGTTTGTGTGTGTGTGTTGCTGCAGAGTTTGTGTATGTGTGTGTGTGTGTGTAGCTGCAGTGTTTGTGTGTGTGTGTGTAGCTGCAGAGTTTGTGTGTGTGTGTGTCGCTACAGAGTTTGTGTGTACCTGCAGAGTTTGTGTGTGTAGCTGCAGAGTTTGTTTGTTTGTTTGTATGTGTGTGTGTGTGTGTAGCTGCAGAGTTTGTGTGTAGCATCAGCTTGTGTATGTGGTGCTGTTGTGTTGTATGAGTTTGGATATAGCTACAGAGTAGGTTTAGTAGCAGTTTGTGTGTTGTGTGTGTGTGTGTACACAGAGGGGATGGATATAGATAGCTGCAGTGTAAGGCTGAGGTCACGCTGTCGCTGAGCGTGCTCATGCTTGAGAGCGGTGACTTCACTAACTCTCCAAGCATGAGCGCAGGCAGTCCTACAACATTTTGCAAGTGCCGTGTGTGTGGCTGTGTGCATTGACTGGTGCTGATTGGTTGCTGGAGGGTAATGTGAAAATCAATTTGCTCCGTCTCCCCAAGCGCCTAGCTTGGGAGAGCGTACATTCACACTCATGAGCGCGGACCGCATCAGCGGGGCCGTACAGATTGATTTTAACTGAAGTGAGCATGCCAAGCGCGCTCAGCGGCAGTGTGGATGCAGCCTAAGTGTATATAGAGGTGCTTTAATGTATTTACCATTTTATTTTAATTTAAGAAATCTATATAACTATACAAAAGTATCTATTATTTATGAAAAAAGCCTACATGTACATTTAGCCTATAATAGTAATAATCCCCTCAGAACAGGGCATTACTGGCCAATAATGCCCTGTTCTTCTGGGATTATTACTTACTAATAAAGCGGTGTCCTTGTTTTTCCCGAAGAAGTGTTGTGTGTGTATTTCATTCAAAGGGAGGGGAGCAGAGTGGGGCTCCTGAACCTGTGCACAGGTCAAGACAAAAAAAACAACAATGTGATCCCAAAAGCCAAATTACAATATGTCAATCAAGATGCATATTTGCCCTGCCTCACTATTTCTTTTAAGATTCCAGCCAGATATATTTTTTAATATATATAATTTCACCCATAAATGATAAAATATAGAAAACTCTATAAAATATTAGTTTGTACTTGTAACTTGTTATATGTTTATTTTTTATTCCTCTTCATTTCGAGTAGAATATTTGGGGTTTTGAACTTACTGGAACCATTCTTGATAATGATAATAAAAAATGCAAAACAAATTTTAAGTAACTGAATTAGATCCTTTTTTTTTTTATTACATTAGAATTACACATTTTTGCCAGTTAAAACACTTTCAACCATTCCAGTTACTATTTTAATTGGCCCAGATTGCCTGCCAGATTGGCCTCTAATCTGTACAAGAATGTTGTTTGGAAAACCTGAAGTATGCCCAACGTGTAGGCAGCATTCATCACACTAGCACTTTCTGGTCACTTTGGAATCATGTTGCGCTGGAGTTGGCAGCTGCAAGAGAACCTCACTCCATAGATCACATAAAAGGCTAATTCACCTTCATCTTACTGAGAAGTCTGAAAATGTAGGTGTGGTTCATAGCTTAAAACGAGCATTGGGAGTTGGGGAAAAAAGCTGTGTTTAGTTAAAACACCAAATGTTACTGACATCAAATAGATTGGGTCATTTGATTATGCTGCACTTTTGAATTAAACTTTGAACTAAATGATAATGGGGTAAAAAAAAAAAAAAGCAACAGCAGTTTGAAAGGCTTTCTGTGTGAACTTTTTTTTCCCCCTTGCAGATTGATGGGAAATGGTATTCCATCACTACATATGGCAAATTAAAGAAGGCCCTGCTTGTTTTGGCAGACTTAGTTGTACATTTTTTTTCAAAGCTGTCTTCTGTGGCAAAACTAGTGCTCTCTTGCATGTGGTTATATAAACAACTAGGAACTTTACTTCCTATGTAATATTACATTCAGAATTTTTGAACTACAATACAAAAGAGCCATTCGTAATGTATTTACTCAAATCATACGTAGCTGCACCTCTGTTAAAAATCAGAGATTGAAAGGATATGAAAAGGGACGCATATTTCTTTCATCTACTTCTGTTTTCCTAGAGTGTTTAGTAACTTCTGATTATTGCTTGATGGAAGACACTTCGATCTATGTTTCTTTCTTGATCTAACCTTAACCTTTCCGCAACCCCCCAAAAAAATCTCTTCCACAAATCATGGGGCTAAATGGCCACAGAGATTATTGGAATTACAACATCACCAATCATGCCTAATCAAAATGCCCTTCCAGTGGGGTCCCTGACCCATAAGCCTTATCAACCACCACTTAAACCCAATAGCCATGCCAGTCTATTAGGACATACTTGTGACTAACCAAGA
>NC_134486.1:258974217-258994217 GCF_040206685.1 Ascaphus truei
GTGTGTGTATGGGATAGAGAGTGTGTGTGTGTGTGTGTGTGTGTATGGGATAGAGAGTGTGTGTGTGTGTGTATGGGATAGAGAGTGTGTGTGTGTGTATGGGATAGAGTGTGTGTGTGCGTGCGTGCGTGCGTGCGTGTGTGTGTAGAACACCAGAGTTACACCCCCCCAATCAGTCACCCCCCCACCTAGTCAGTCAAAGTCACCCAGTCAGTCACCTCCTCCCCACCCAGTAACCCCCCCAGTCAGTCAGTAGTCCCCCCCAGTCAGTCAGTTACACCCCCCCCAGGTCAGTCAGTTACCTCCCCCCTGTCAGTCAGTTACCCCCCATCTCCCTCTTCTCTCTGTCTCTCCCCCCCTCTCTGTCTCTCCCCCCCCCTCTGTCTCTCCCCCCCCTCTCTGTCTCTCCCTCCCCTCTCTGTCTCTCCCCCCTCTCTGTCTCTCTATCTCTCCCCCCTCCCCCCCTCTCTGTCTCTCCACCCCCCTCTCTGTCTCTCTCTGTCTCTCTACCCCCCTCTCTGTCTCTCTACCCCCTCTCTGTCTGACCCCCCCTGTCTCTGTCTGTCCCCCCCCTGTCTCTGTCTGCCCCCCCCTGTCTCTGTCTCTCTCCCCTCTGTCTCTGTCTCTCTCCCCTCTGTCTCTGTCTCTCTCCCCTCTGTCTCTGTCTCTCTCCCCTCTGTCTCTGTCTCTCTCCCCTCTGTCTCTGTCTCTCTCCCCTCTGTCTCTGTCTCTCTCCCCCTCTCTCTCCCCTCTCTGCCTCTCTCTCCCCTCTCTGTCACTCTCTCTCTGTCTCTCTCTCACTCTCTGTCTCTCACCCACACTCTCTCTGTCTCACACTCTGGATCTGGATATCTTATTTACCCTATATATCGTAACTGCAATATAATAGACCGAAATAACCTATACTGCTTTCTTCCAGATCTGACTCAAGCTTCACACGGGAGACATCGGAATCCCCACTAAACCAGAAGACAGGTAGGGAACACCTCCCCTCCAATCCATAACATTGCAGGAATGAGGTACCTGGACATTGAGGGACTGCGGATCAGGTAAGATCCCAGGCGGGATTGCTGCTTTAAATATTGTGAAGCGGGGGCGTCCAGACACTGGTTAAGGGGTGCAGGAAACTAGTCATTCACATCTGGCTTTTTTTTCTAGATCCGACATATACACACTTACACACACACACACACACACGTAACAAGGACTAATTATAGTATAATGTAATATAATAAATAAACTTATGTCAAAAACAAATGTTCTTACTAGTAATTTATTCAATTTATTTTATTTATGTATTTTTTTAAAAGCGGGGGCGGGACTAGGGGGCGAGTAGCTTTTTGGGTGATTTGTCAAGCACTGTATATATATATATATATATATATATATATATATATATATATATATATATATATATATATATATATATATATATATATATCTTCACTGTACACGCCAACTTCCCAACACCAAACTTGTTTGAATAAGATTCATCACATCTAAATTCATCACATCTAAAAATCCCTTTAAAGCTTTGCACAAATCTTTATTACTGGAGGTGAGACTTACAGTATTTAGCTTCAGAGCTATGCAAGTCTTACCTCCTGTGTCTTAGTTTGGGAGATGTGCAAGTCGTACCTATGGTGCCTTAGTTTGAAAGCTATGCAAGTCTTCCGGTGATTAAGATTACTGCAATTGTTTACTGTAAAGATTTTAAGTGATTTTTATGTGGAACAAATTAAAATTGTGATCTTCTTTAAACAATCTTGATCTTGTGAAGTTGTGTGCACAGTGCAGATATTTATATATGCTGGGCCTTGTGATATCTACCACCATTTTACTGGTATTTGTGCGAATCTGCAGCAGCAGTACCTCAGGACATGTCCAGTTAATAGCGTGCTGAAGATTTTGCTGAATAATGCATGTTTATAGTAATCATAATCAGAGGGGAAAAGTTCAGATATGCTTTTTAACTTGGCTCTGATCACAGCGAAACTGGAATCACTTTAGAGTTAATTTACTGATCAGGTACTGTACATGTTCAAAGCAGCATCTGCTAAAAGCAACATGCATTATAGTTTCTTTAGAATCTGCTATTGTGCTTTCAAAATTAGACACTTCAGTCCAATTTTTTATTTAGAAAAAAAAAACTGTACTAAAAGGGGATTGACTTGACTACTAACTAACAAATTACTTTATGTTGCTAAAGCTGCTAAAAGTTGCCTCATAACTGCAGCATAACACACTACATGGCAAGGAAGAATAACTGAGGAATCAAAATAATGTGTGGAGATGGGAGAATGTACAGAACGGAGAGGAGAGAAATAGAGGTGTACTGTATCAGCTCCTATGCGCACCCATGTCACTAAGTGCTGCTGGGTTCATTATTCCTTGAATTCCCATTTTTTTAGTCCCACTGTATAATAAGCAAACAAGAGGAATCTCAAATGCACGTGCTAAGGAAAACACTGAGCCTTCCAGTGACAGCTTCTGAGAGCGGCCACCACGCATTAGGGAAGCGATAATTGGAAGTAAAGTACCACATCTGCTATTTGTGACATACTTACTCATTGAGCCTCTGCACAACATTGCCAGGTGTGTCAACATAGTACTACTGTTTAACCCTGCATCTATATTTCAAAGCGTTTTGCTCTACTTGTGCCCCAGCTTGGAGCATGGGGAGTGACAGGAGGAGGAGTTGGGGAGGAGTTAGATGGTGCACAGATTATAATGAGATGCATCACTGCACCATACTTTTGTCTTTCATTTACCCCACAAAATCCTCTATAGCTGAAGTGGTGCAAGTCTAAAAATCTGCATCAGATGTAAGCAACTTTTCTTACCTCACCGCAGCTCAGCTCCAAAGAACTGATGCAATATACATTATAAATATTGTTATACTACATTCCTTCTTCAAATAAGTTGAGATTTCCTGGATTAGAGCACAGTACTAATGGTTTGAAATGGCACACTGACCACCGACTCAACTTTTTTCACAAGGGCGATTCTACATTTTCTGATTTGGGGTGACAGCTACAGTAAAATGTCTGGGGGGCAGGATAGGATACATTTTGCGCTGCGCAATGCAGGACTGGTTTAGTGGTGCACCAAAACCTTTATGCCGCACATAGCACTGTACACACTAGAGATCAGCCCTAAATATGGGGAAATTAATACCTGTATAATTAGTGGAGCAAAATTAACATAAAATCAAATTAAAAAAAAAAAATCAATTCAAAAGGCCAGAATACTGCACTAAATAAAAATCTACACATCTTATTATTGTAGATTTATATTAAATAAATACAGGAGCATTAGAAATACAGAATACATTATCACAACATGCAAGCAATAACAAAACAATGCAGCACCGTACATACAGATATACCAAAAACCTGACCTTTAACATGGGGGAGCTGGGGGGGAGAGGGGTAGGAGTGACATGGCAGGGGTGAGTGACAAAGGGGGGAGAGTATGAATATGGGGTGGGGGCATCATGGGGAAGAGTGGATGACAGAAGGAGGGTAACATGGAAGGGAGCGAGTGTATGTGTTGAGAATGAATATTGGGTGATGTGGCTGAAATTGAGTGGAAAGTGACATATGGAGGGTAGTGAGTTATATAGAAGAAGGAATGGGTGACATAAAGTACGCCACTGGTAAAATGGTGCGGGGAAGCTGTACCTCTATCTCCTTGGTGTACAGGGACATGTTAGGACTTCCCCCACCCTCGTAACGGAGGGGGGGGGGGGCAAACTTGGGGGAAGAACATTCTGTAGCGGGATCAGTTTCCACCCCTGCTGCCACTATAGAGTCACCCCTGTCCTTATCTTTACCCCTCCCTTTGTAAAGCATCATTCTGCGAGTGAGGTCCTGTAACTGTTTTTTTTAAGACTCGAGCCCTGCGCAAGATGGTCTCTGTACCAACCCCAAGTTCAAACTTTCCTTGATACACAGACCCCAAGTGTTTATCATATGTCAACCAGGTTAATGATTTTGCCGCATAAAATACAGCATCGTACATTTCTCTTCCATGCGCGCACATTGTACATGTTCCCTGAATATTCAGCAGCTTGCATGCTTTATAGTATCAAATAGCATTTACATACCATTGCGGTGGCTATATTGTTAGGGAATGTCTTTGCAAGAATAGAAAAGGATGCTGTCATTGAAGCACCAAATCCTATTGCATCGACTGATCTCACTATAAAACAAAGAAATATGAATATCGTTCCATCTGGTGCTTTGTCCAACAGACTGAAAGACAAGAAACCATGGAGGTAAAATATATTAAACACAATTATCACATATTTTAAAATAAAAGCACTTGAACTAGAAAATGTTGCACAATGAGAGACATACACACATTCCCAGCTAGCTCAAACTCCTACGCCCACCACATCATGAATATATATTTATGCCAAAAAGAGTGCTTCTGAGCGTGGCAATTGTACAACAAAAGACAGAGGTGCCCAATGCTACATCAAATTGACAAAACATATATGGTAATAGTAATGTAAGGATGTGTATACATATATATGATGGTTCCGCGCTGTCACTGACATAGGAAGCGCCATACTGTTCTTTTGCCAGTAAGGTCACTGAGTAAGAGTCAGGCTGCGCATGCGCGAGGAAAGCGCGCGAACGGCAACCAATCTGGAGAGACTTTGGGGGTTGCACTCTGAACTCTGAACTGTGGGAGAGTCAGCTGAGGCTGAGGACCAATAGGGTGCGAGACTCTGGATAGAGAAGACAGGATGCGTGTGGGCGGTGGGAGACACGAGTGAGAGGTGAAGGAGGAAGGTGGCGGAACCTTGTGTGCGCGAGCGGAGGGTCAGTGACCCTTCCGCTTAGGTGAGAGACATTCCCCAGCCCCCAGGAGCATTACCCCTGTCATCGTAGGGTGCCGCTTTTGTAGGGACGGCCGTAGTAGTTAGGGACCCACCCTTTAGTGCGGGTTCAGCTGCAGAGTTGCGGACGCCATCTTGGTCTGGAGGACAGACCGCACAGCATAACGGAGAGTCAGCGCAAGGCTGGAGCAACACTGGGGACTTGTGTGAAGTGGTGTGGTCACCGTAGTGACCGGAAGGTATCTTTAATCAACAAGTGCACCTACACCGGTCATCAGGCGCTGATCCCGCCTCCCACTAACTAATTGGGGGCACCAGTGTGCCAGCATACTATGCTATACAGATACTAGTTACAGGACATACTCCTAGGGAGAGTGGCAGAGCCACCTGTGTACAGAACATTATACCTAACAAGGTGTGGCTGAGCCACTGTGTGTGTGTTACATGATGTGATATACTGCTGCGGCACAGTTTATTCGAGCATTTGCCCGTTCTGTGCCGCAGCAGTAGCCTGGCGCGCGCCCGAGTGTGACGGGCGCGCGCCGAAGCAGCGGAAGAGCGCCCTCCGATCGGGGCGCTCTCCCTACCGCTGCCGGGTCCGCCGGGTCCCCCGGAACCCCCTGCCGCTGTCCCGCGATCGCGGGACACCAGGGCTCCCTCGGGGAGCCCTTGGACACGCGTGCAGGGGGCGCAGGCTCCCGATGACGCGTGACCGCGCGTCTATGACGCGCGGCACGCCGAGGGGCGGCCACTAGCAAGCCGGGAAATCTCCCGGCTTGCGGATCTGGCCGCACTGCGATAAAGTGTGTCGCCAGTGTATAGAGTATAAGGGTTAAGACGTGTCATGTATACTCTCTAAGCTTTCGTTAACTAATTGCATTAGTAAAAGGTTGCCTGTTGCACAATACCGTTGTATGTTTCTTACTCAGGGTAGATTCTCTAATATGGGGATCCTGGGTAAGTGGAGGCGCTGCACCATGATAGTTAAGGGTATGACCCCAGGCTCTTCCATGGCGGAGGCTCAGAGCTCCTGAAACCACAGGTATACACAACACCAGTAGTTCACTTAGACCTGGGATTCACAAAAAGGGCTACATTTGGAAGCGCTGCTGAGATACTTAGACCTGGGGTGCCCCCTCATTTTTTTCTCATATTGTGCAACCAAAACACATCATGTCGGTGCCCTCGGCGCTCGAGGTGCGCAAGTGGGCCCAGCGGCGCGGGATTCCCTTAAATCGTGCTTTCGCGCTGGGCCATGTTCCCGCCACAATCTCGTTAGGTACAGTGACCGAGCAGGTCCGCAAACTCCCGCTCCTGGACAATGCCCAAGTACAAGACCATTTCTATGACCGCGACCATGCCTGGCGCCGGGTCTTGTATGCCACTGAACAAGATATATGCCCCGAGGCCTTGCCCCGTATACTGCTGTTGCCCGAGGCCCCGGGGGTGCGCTGCCCCATAGTCCAGGTGGACACCCCTGCGCCCCTGGCCACTTCCACCCCACAGAGAGAGTATACAGCCGCAGAAGGTGCCGCGACTGGGGGCACAGACCATTCCCCTGACCGTGGTCTGCAACCGCGCTGGCCAGCAGCCCTGAACCTAGGCTCCTCGGCCACCCCGCCAGGCCTGTGGTCCGGCCTCAACCGACTTAGCTTATCCAGACTGGACACTTACCCCGCAGTCGGGGATAGCCTACCGGGAGACACCTCTATTCCCGCGATAGCAGCCGCTCTCCACAACACAACCCAGTCGCTCCAGTATAGGAAGTTAAAGGCCTTCTCCGGCGAGAAACCCACGCCCCAAGGGGAAGTAGGAATAGAGGACTGGTTGGATCACACAGAACAAGTGGACAAATGGACCTGCACGGACGCGGTCCGAAGACAACGCATCGTTGAGTGCTTACGGTCCCCCGCGTCCCACATGGTGCACTACTACCGAGATGACAATCCGGAGGCTGATGCAGCAGATCTCATCTACTGCCTGACAAAGGCGTATGGGGCCCCGGTGGATACTTATGCGTTGATGGCCAAATTTCACGCGTTAGCCCAGAAGGAAGGGGAAATGGTATCCGACTTCCTCAGGCGACTGCACCTGGACTTATGGAATCTGGTGAGGAAGGGCGTGTTGCCAAGTATAGAAGCCAATGGACTGCGCACCACTCAGCTGTTGAGGGGTCCTACCCCTACACCCCGTGTCGGTACGGGTTAGTAGCTGTCTAACTCCCAGGCAAGCCTTATCGTTTCACGACCTAATGGATCGGGTCCAAGCGCACAAGACGGTGTTGTTAGGACGTGACCTGGCTCCTGGGAAAAAGCCCCCGTCCGGAAGTAAGGAAGTCAAGAAAGTGGAACCCAAGGCCGACGGACCCGAACCTGGGGACCTCGATCCCGACCACGAGGACGCCAGCACACCAGTGGCGCCCCGGCCTCGTCTCTCGACCGGGCGAAGTTCACCAACCGGGAAAAGCGAGAATTACCTCAGCCAGATTCAGTGCTACGCGTGTGGGAAGATGGGACATCTGCGTGCCCGTTGCCCCACCTTACGGAAAACGGCATCCCGGCCCGCGCAGTCAATGCCGTGCAAGACTCTGGAGGATGGAGAGACGTCGCCGCCATCCCCAAGCAGCCGAATCGGCCCCGCCGCCATCATTCGGGTAGTTATCGAAGGCATCTACGCCGCCGCATTGCTGGACACGGGATCTCAGGTGACCATCGTATACCGGCCCTTCTACGATCAACACCTCCATCGATTACCGTTACTCTCTGCGGATGCCTTGCGACTGAGGGGATTGAGTCATGAGGATTACCCCATAGACGGCGTAGTAAAGGTGCAGTTAGACATCCCACAGCTGAACACTGGTAAACATCATCCCATGGAAGTGGAGGCCCTAGTGTGCCCTGAACCGCAGGATCACCCCAGTGCCCCCGATCATCTTGGGCACTAACGCTGACATTGTGCGCGCGGTGTTCCGCATGTATTTGCAAGAGGCGGGAGAAGCCCCGCTGCTGGCCCTGGCCGCCTGCCCTGCTCTCCAAGAGGTCTGCGGGAAAATCGCGACTGAAGAAGAGCATGGGATGCTCTATAGTCAAGAGTGGGGACTGACTCAAATTCCCCCGGGGGAAGGAAGAATGATGGTCGCCGCATGCCACTACCCGGGTCGACGCCCGGAGGATCAGCTCTTCTCCTTAGAATGTGTGGCCCAGGATGAGCACCGGCTGGGCTACGAGGTGTTGGCCTCCGTCAAGAAGTGGCCTGGAAAAATCCCTGAGCGCACCTGGGTATACGTGCAAAATATCTCCCCATATCCCATGAGCATTGATCGACGCCAGCCACTAGGCAGAATATACCCTGTGACTCCCGAAGAAAAGAGCGTAACGGGGCGACCCCACAACTATGGTCATACCTCCGGGTCCCGGCTAGAATTCGACTTTGGGGATTCTCCGCTCCCTGAGGAGTGGAGGGAAAGGCTGCGGATCGAGTTACAAAAGCGCCAACAGGTGTTCTCCACCAGTGACATGGATGTGGGATGCAGCCGCAGTGCCCGCCACACCATCCGAATGAGTGATGCTACTCCCTTCCGGGAACGTTCTCGACGACTCGCCCCACGGGACGTAGACGAAGTGAGAAGGTTACTCGCCGAAATGGAGAGGGCTGGGATTGTGCAAGGGTCCCGGAGTCCTTACGCCTCGCCCATCGTGGTAGTCCGCAAAAAGAACGGGACCGAACGCCTATGCGTGGACTACCGAACCCTAAATACCCGCACCATTCCCGATCAATACACGCTGCCCCGAATCGAAGATTTATTGAACGCTCTGACGGGAAGTACTTGGTTCAGTGTACTCGACCTCAGGTCGGGGTATTACCAGGTACCCATGGGCCAGGAGGACCAAGAAAAGACGGCCTTCATCTGCCCCTTGGGGTTTTATCAGTTCACACGCATGCCGCAAGGGATCTGCGGGGCACCCGCCACGTTCCAGCGATTAATGGAAAAGACTCTCGGAGACCTGAACCCGCAAGAATGCCTGGTGTACCTGGACGACATTATAGTGTTTGGGCGGACTCTTGAAGAACACTCCGAGAGACTAATGAAGGTACTGGATAGGCTTCAGGGGGAGGGCCTGAAAACTGTCTCTGGACAAATGTAAATTCTGTCGGTCCTCTGTGACGTATGTGGGCCACATCGTATCGGCCGAAGGGGTGTCCACCGATCCTGGGAAGATAGAAGCGGTGGTGAACTGGCCTAGGCCTCAGAATATTCAGGAGCTGCGGTCGTTTTTGGGATTTTGTGGCTATTATCGGCGGTTCGTGGAAGGCTACTCTAGCAAAGCAAAGCGGCTGAACGATCTTCTAAAGGTGTACCCAGGAGAAACCGAGAGGAAGGGGGTCACGGCACAGACGCCCTTTGGGGAGAAATGGACCCCAGAATGTGAACAGGCCTTCCTGAACTTAAAGACTAGCCTCACTCAGGCTCCGGTCTTGGCCTATGCGGATCCAGAACGGGAATATGTCCTACATGTCGATGCTAGCCTTAGCGGGCTGGGAGCGGTATTGCATCAGAAGTATGAGACAGGGCTACGTCCGGTGGCCTATGCGAGCCGAAGCTTGACACTTAGTGAGCAGAACTATCCGGTCCATAAACTGGAATTCTTGGCCCTAAAATGGGCCGTGGTGGACAAGCTGCATGACTACCTGTATGGGGTACAGTTCGAAGTACGCACGGACAACAACCCCATGACATATATAAATACATCAGCCAAATTGGACGCCACTGGACACCGTTGGTTAGCTGCCCTGGCCAACTATAGGTTCAACCTCAAATACAAACCCGGACCCACCAACATAGGTGCCGATGCTCTGTCTCGTCGACCTGGCCTTCAATCTACCCCTGATGAGGAAGTATATACCGGGTCCCGGGATTCGTGCTCTCTGTTCCGTGGCTGCGGTAGTCGACAATCAGGTAGCATTCTCGGAATTACGGGTTGCTGACTCTTTGGGATGCCATTCACGAGCCATTCCTCGGGCCTATCAAGGTCGAGAAGGGATGAATATCACGGAAGATAATATCATCTCATGGAGGGATCTAGTGCATTACCAAACTCAAGACCCCATAGTGGAGATGGCTCGTCAAGCGGTACAACGAGATGATCCTTCTATACTGAAGCAAGCCCCCAAGAACTTGGTGAAACTCCTGTTGAACGAGTTTGGGAAGTTCGAAATGGACAATTGTTTGTTATATCGGGTGATACCATATCATAACCATCCCGATCGGCGTCAGCTGTTTCTACCGGAACGCTTGAGGACCCTAGTCCTTCGGGCCCTTCACGATGACCATGGCCATTTGGGCATTGATAAGACATTTGGGCTGCTACAGGATAGGTTCTACTGGCCTAGGATGAGGGAGTCCGTGGAGCAGCATTGTCGAAGGTGTAACCGCTGCCTACAAAGGAAGACACTGCCCACCAGGGCGGCTCCCATGGCACACTTGAAAAGTTCGGGCCCCATGGATCTGGTGTGTATGGACTTTCTCTGTATTGAGCCCGACAGTCGGGGCATTAGTAATGTTCTCGTGATCACTGACCACTACACCAGGTACGCCCAAGCATTCCCTACAAAAGATCAGAAGGCCGTAACGGTGGCCCGAGTCCTGTGGGAGAAGTATTTAATTCATTATGGATTACCAAATCGTCTTCACTCTGATCAGGGCAGGGACTTTGAGAGTACACTGATAAAGGAATTGCTCACACTACTAAACATTGCCAAGTCACGGACTACCCCGTACCACCCCGAAGGGGATGCGTTGCCCGAACGGTTCAATCACACCTTGTTAGATATGTTGGGGACACTGACAAGCCCACAAAAGACGGAGTGGAGTAAGCACGTCGAAGCGTTGGTGCATGCGTATAATTGTACCCGGCATGAGTCCACTGGGTACACCCCGTACTTTTTGATGTTCGGAAGAGAAGCCCGGTTACCGGTGGATGTGCGACTACGGATATCTACCGATGGGGTATCCAATAGGACGCATTTTCGATATGTACAGCGACTAAGGGACAGTTTGCAGCAGGCTTATAAATTGGCTGAACGAACGGCAGCACAATTGAATGCGGGAAATAAAAGACGCTACGATCACAAAGTACGTCACAAGGAGATTCACCCCGGGGACGCGGTCCTCTTACGCAACTTAGGTGTTCCTGGGAAACATAAATTGGCGGACCGGTGGCGGGAAGGTGTGTACGAGGTGGAGTCACAAATGCCTGGCCTTCCTGTGTATCGGATCAAGGACTCCGAAGGCCGCGTAAAAGTGTGGCATAGGAATCATCTACTTCCCATACCTCAAGTAGGGAACAAGGAGTTAGAATTATCTGCTACGCCAATAGATGGAGAAGCTGAAACTCCAGAGGATGGCCTAGAGACTGTGAAAATTGCCACCTCTGAGGATCCGATGGAAGGAACCTCTCAAAGGGGCCTTCCGGCCGCGGGGGCATCTCCCGAAGGAGCTACGGGTAAAGAGCCTCTTGGCCCGAACATTGATAATCTGACTCCAGTGAGTCAGTCCCTAGATCCACAAAGCCCATGTTTCACACCCCAAAGAGACTTTAATAATGCTGAAAACCCCTCAAGGGTAGAGATGGAAATACCAGATGAGACTGGATACTCTGCAGAGGAAGCAGAGGAGAATCAACCTCGGCGAAGTCAAAGAACCAGTCAGCCTCCCATGCGAATGGCATACGATCAATTTGGGGCACCCCATTATGAGGCTCAGCAGTGGGCTCGGCATAGAATGCAAGCTATGGTGGTACTGTTCAACGAAATGTGTAACCTGATCTAGGAAAGAGAGGGCGGTGTAAATAAGTTCACATATATGTTGTTTAGGTAGTCCAGCGGGGACGTTGGAATCTGGAGAGGGGAGAATGTAAGGATGTGTATACATATATATGATGGTTCCGCGCTGTCACTGACATAGGAAGCGCCATACTGTTCTTTTGCCAGTAAGGTCACTGAGTAAGAGTCAGGCTGCGCATGCGCGAGGAAAGCGCGCGAACGGCAACCAATCTGGAGAGACTTTGGGGGTTGCACTCTGAACTCTGAACTGTGGGAGAGTCAGCTGAGGCTGAGGACCAATAGGGTGCGAGACTCTGGATAGAGAAGACAGGATGCGTGTGGGCGGTGGGAGACACGAGTGAGAGGTGAAGGAGGAAGGTGGCGGAACCTCGTGTGCGCGAGCGGAGGGTCAGTGACCCTTCCGCTTAGGTGAGAGACATTCCCCAGCCCCCAGGAGCATTACCCCTGTCATCGTAGGGTGCCGCTTTTGTAGGGACGGCCGTAGTAGTTAGGGACCCACCCTTTAGTGCGGGTTCAGCTGCGGAGTTGCGGACGCCATCTTGGTCTGGAGGACAGACCGCACAGCATAACGGAGTGTCGGCGCAAGGCTGGAGCAACACTGGGGACTTGTGTGAAGTGGTGTGGTCACCGTAGTGACCGGAAGGTATCTTTAATCAACAAGTGCACCTACACCGGTCATCAGGCGCTGATCCCGCCTCCCACTAACTAATTGGGGGCACCAGTGTGCCAGCATACTATGCTATACAGATACTAGTTACAGGACATACTCCTAGGGAGAGTGGCAGAGCCACCTGTGTACAGAACATTATACCTAACAAGGTGTGGCTGAGCCACTGTGTGTGTGTTACATGATGTGATATATAGAGTATAAGGGTTAAGACGTGTCATGTATACTCTCTAAGCTTTCGTTAACTAATTGCAATAGTAAAAGGTTGCCTGTTGCACAATACCGTTGTATGTTTCTTACTCAGGGTAGATTCTCTAATATGGGGATCCTGGGTAAGTGGAGGCGCTGCACCATGATAGTTAAGGGTATGACCCCAGGCTCTCCCATGGCGGAGGCTCAGAGCTCCTGAAACCACAGGTATACACAACACCAGTAGTTCACTTAGACCTGGGATTCACAAAAAGGGCTACAGTTATAAAGTTAAAATACTTCAATAATAATAGTAATTGGTTATTTAGTTTAACCCTTTGGCCAAAGCGTCGTAAGCCTGCATACCTCGTCAAGGTAAACCAAATGAATGCAGGTCCTAACACTAAAACTGTGAACCCTTCGTTTAACCTCTGTATGAGGGGAAGCAACTGCAGTGAGTCTTGTCCATTCAGCAATGTCAGAACTTCCCAAGTTAAAAAGATGGGGTGGGGTGAGCTTTGGGGGTGACGCCTCTGCATTCATTTGGTTTACCTTGACGAGGTATGCAGGCTTACGACGCTTTGGCCAAAGGGTTAAACTAAATAACCAAGTAAATATTATTATTGAAATATTTTAACTTTATACCTATTACCATATATGTTTTGTCAATTTTATGTAGCATTTGGCACCTCTGGCTTTTGTATACAATGAGAGACTCGGTTAAAAAACATTTTTCACAAATACTATTTAAAACAGAATTTTTTTTGTTTTCAGCCAAAGAATCTCTGGGGCATAACACCTGAGTTGCCCCAAAGGCATCTCCCAAAGAGAGGCTCCCCTATATGCCTTCACTGCCCCTGGCCACCAAGCCAGCGTGGAAGGGTTTAACATCATGAGGACAACCGGCACTTCAAAGATGGTGATTAAAATCCATCACAGCGTAGACAGGCTAATTCTTACAGGTGAAACAGACCCTAGGAAAGTATATTAAATAAGACGCTCTCGCCTCTGTATTAAAGTATATATCAAAGGAGGAATGTGTACTCCATTAGGTTAGTACATGAGAGTTATGCTGAAAAGTCAGAGGTTGCTTTGGCTCTGTTAAGGACCTGTAGGTGGACTAGAACTCAAGAGTTCTTAAAGCGAGTGTTGCCCTGCCTAGCAAAGACGGTCTGACCTGAATTAGACTAGACACCAGCAAGCATCAAGTGTCAAGTGTTGGGACAAATGCTAGTGTATCATGAGCCGCTACCGCAGTCAACTTACTAAGTCTCCATAGTGCATGCGAGGTAAGCGGGTCTGAACAGTCCACCTCTGTAGTGGATAGGCGGACTATAGAAAAAAGGGTCTGTGAAGAAATCGGACCCTGGGTTAGGCTGTATGCCAGCAAACAGCAGGTGCCTTGTAGTACAACAGATTCTGGTGCATCCTGAGCCGCTACTGTAGTCGACTTACTGAGTCTCGGTAATATATGCGAGGTAAGCGGGTCTAAAAGTTCAACCTTAATAACGGATGGGCAGACAGGTACTCGTGGAGCAGAGGCCGTCACAGGACACTTCCCAACACCCATTAGGGAGCTTGTGAAACACTCAGGAGCGCCGGTGACCAACCCCTTAGGCCTGTAATGTAGTGCGCATGTGCACTACCGTGCGTGCGTCAATGATAATTGCCTGTGTGAGCCCGATGTTGCTATAGTTGAGACGCGCGCATGCACGGCCATGAGCATTGATGCAGCAGATCTGAGGAAATACAAGAAATTTGTATTTTCGTGCTGTTGGCCTTGGACTTTTACTATAGTACGCGCTAGTTCACGTACAGCGTTGCGTGTGTACATAGCGTGCGCATTTAGTGTCTATAGGGCAAGCAGTGTTGTGTGCGGCTAGGAGACGTGGCTATGATGTCACAGCGTTAGGCCGCACTGTGACTGGCTCACAGCGTCACGTGGCGCATCAACAGCACAAAAATACAAATTTCTTGTATTTCCTTAGATCTGCCGTGCCAATGCTCACATCACGTCTCAACTATAGCACGTCAGGACCACACAGGCAATGATCATTGACTGTAGCGCACACACTATATTACAGGCTTTATTCGGCTGGCAGGCGCTGTGAAGTGGTTAGAATGTACTCGGTCTGACATCACCACATATCTCTTCTAAGAGCTACACTGAAATGAGTGGAGCACAGAGGATTCCATGACTTCACCGAGTATTAAATAATGGCCTACGTGTTCAACATCTCCTTTTTAAATAAACTTTTCATTCTTGTCAAAGGTCCATTGCTTTCTTGGGCCAGCAACCCTAAAAGTAGGTCCAAGCTGGATCCACATTTTGACCTCTATTGACATCTATTCAAAGTTACTTGTATTTCCTTTGCCCTTGAGTTTCCTTCTATAAAAGCACTTTTTGCGAATTCCTCTTATCATTTCAAGGAGGCTTCCTTCTCCCGTTGGTAATAACAATAATAGCATGTTATTGTAAAGCGCTGCTAGTTTTACGTAGCGCTTTACAGAGACATTTTGCAGCCACAAGTCCCTGCCCCGTGGAGCTTACAATCTATGTTTTGGTGATCACACTCAATATGTGCCTGCAGCCTTCCCTGAGACTTGAGCCACTTCTGCCTAACTCTTTTGGAGCTTTGGACCTGCTTCACTTAGTTGGGCTTCAGTTTTATCTGTTATTACCATTGTGGTCCACTCACATCACACGCTGACAAACATTGCAACTTTTTATTGTACATTTAGTGCCACAATAAAAATAGTTTGTCCCAACGAACTTTAAAAAGAAGAGAGAGAAGTATGCAAAGTATGTCTATCTATCTTGCACAAGCAAAACTTTGTTCATGCGCAAAAACAGCCAATTCGAAATTGTGAAAACATCTCAACCGAACATCCGACTATAAAAAGTAAGTATATTTATTTTAGTTCTTCCTGCTGATTTTTCCAAGTGAAGAGATATTGGCATTACAGTTTGCAAGTTGTTAAGCATCTTTAGATAATAAATGGTGCTCGGGTGGGGGTAAAAGCTTATAGTGGTTGTTGTTGTTCATGAAAAGCGTGTCTTCATTTCAGTCAGATTTTCCTTTCACTACACCAATTGGAGAATGTTAATATGAGTGATACATTTTCCAGAGGTAAAAACTCACCCAAACAGAATTGTCGCAATTCCAGATACGAACATTCCAGTCACAAACATAAATTTTGCTCCAATCTGCACAAGCTGTAATAGTTAGAAACATAGTTTATCATTATTTATCATCATTGTATGAGCATCTTATTACATTTACACCATTTATTACAGAACCTTAACAATTATCGAATCAGCCTATAATTATTAAAGTATGGTTGATTGGAATCAGAGGGCAGAATTAACCTGAATGGGAAAAAAATGACTTAAAAACAAGCAATCATCCCTAGAAACCAAAGTTATCATAAAACATTCTTTGGTAGCGGCAATGTTTGTCTGAAAGAACAATATGGCCACCTGGATCAGCCTTTTTTCAGCGGCCAATAGAAAGTGTGACAGAGTCACTGTCCTTATGGACTAGAGAGCTAGCGGAGTGTGAAGGTTCCAGTGTACAGGAGGTTAAATTCCTCTATGGGAACTTGCTGCTCCTGGTACTAATTAAGGCAGCACTCCTAAGTGAAGTTTAAAAAGGCAGGAAGTACCCTGCACAAGAGAGAGACTGCTTTTCTCCAGCAAGGGGAGAGATTGATTTTCTCCAAGCCAGGAAGGACCCTGGCTGTTCTGGTTCCCCAGCTCTGAAGGAAACATGGGCTGCTGGGACCAGCTGGGACCCCCACCCAGCATAAAGATTTCCACGGGCTGGACGCAGCCACCTCCCCGGAACCAGCGTTCATGTTTGCTGTTGGAGCTACACAGAGAGGAATCCCCTACAATACAGATAACCAATCAATAAGAATCTGCAATGTTAAAAGACTGTTTGGTTGAATAGGATAGGATATGTTTTGGGCTGGGAACCAGTTTAGCTGGCCAGCACTATTAGAAAGGGCCACAGCAAAGTTTAGTTAGTTTCCCTATAGGGAATAGGTTTTTATTTTATGATTTTGTTTGCTTAAAGGCACAGTGTACCCATGGTTTAAGTGGCTTTTGGAAAAATACACCGCTGAAGGTTGAGGGCTAAGTGCCTCTTGTCTGTGTATACAGTACACGTGTTTTTCCTTTTCTACAAATTAAACCCTTGAAGACTGTCGCGAAGAGCCAGGGCAAACGGCTGCGCTACACAAAGGGAGCCGTTTGTCACAAAAGCCACAAAGTCAATGGGTGACATTTCAGCCTTCTGTGCTTTTATCAAAAAAATAGAAATGTTACCTTCTCTGCAACGAAGGAGTGAGTCCCTGAAGCTAAATAAAGTTTAAAAAAAAAATAGCACAGATTTCTGATTAAAAAGCATTAATCAGAACAAATTTGAGCTTAAAATATCTGCAAATGCTTTTATATATAACCGACATTAGCTATTTCTGAGTTACATATAGAAGACATATGTTCCACGGTCTTAATCAGAATGAAAAGTCATGGCAATGGTTTAAAGCTGCAGTTCAAGCCATCGGTTAAAAAAAAAAATGCCCATTCAATATGTGCATCAATACAATCTACAACACACTGACAAGTGAATAGCTAAGTTGCTGATAGATCCGTTCTCCTGTAATCGATCGCTGGACATTCAGCTGGGGGTTCACTAAATGCATCTCGGGTCCCTTTCTGCTGCCCTGACAGCCAAAGTTCTGTGAGGAAGATCATGTGACCAGGCAGGTACTAGATTCAATTGGTTCACTGCTAGAGAGGGCAGGGCTCAAAAAGTCTTTAAAATGTTTATTTTATTTAAAAGCTACAAGTATTTTCTCATAGTACACAACTGTTTTTTTTTTTTAAACCACCCATGTAGGATATTGCTTAAACTGCAGCTTTAAGGTGACAAAGCAAGTGTGCATGGTGTACAACACTGTAACAGGAATCATGTGTGTTTGGGCCAAAGAGATCAAAATGCACCAATTCACAATGACTAAGGAAACAAGTACACTTGGCCGATACTAGTAGCTGTCTTAAAGAGCATTACATTTTGTTCATTTGTATTAATTCACAGAAGATTTTTTTTCTTTTTTGACAGGTTCAACCAAAATTGAACTGCATGTAAATGTTGATACTAATGCATTCTTCACATAAGCAATATTCTTTGTACATTAAAAACTCTACATGGTAAAACTATTCAGAGATACTTACATATTTTCCTAGTATCAATGAGGTTAAAAAATTAAATAAGGCGAAGCACCCAAAAATCCATCCAATCATCGTATTACTGGCTCCCTTCTTTATGGCCTTTAAAAAAATATCAAGAAACATAATTTAAATTCAGCACCCCAACAGCATGAATATATTCTAATCAAATATACTTTTTACCTCTTGAGGGAAGAAAGGACCCAAAATGGAATAACAGATCATAGAACTAAAGTTAATTGAGGCAGACGACATCAGTATAAAGATCTGCTCTCTTGATAGCTTTCTGGAACGGTCTGTGGTAATTTCAGGCATGTTGTCTGGAAACAAGCATAGATGGGAAGTTAGTGACTTCAAAATAATGTGTTCTAGAAATGTACAATCTATTTAATAATTCAACCTCTTGAAGAGTTAATTGCACTAAAGAGTGGGTGTTAATGACGGGGGAGTAAGTTTTATCAGTAAACCAGTATGCTTCTGAAAGATGTGAGCATCTGATATCTGGTTTCCACTAATTCCAAGTGCTAGACCTAAATAGACTAAGGAAGTCTAAAGACACAAATACATCTACTGATCAAATCTTTTATTATCTATATTTCATAATTACTATTCAATTTGAATTGAAATCAATGAACACAAGAATGGCATTTAAGATATTAAGTCCATGATATGAGGACCACAAAGCACATTTTCTGAAACACACACATCCATTATTTGTGACTCATCAGCTACTGTAAATCATCTTCCATTTACATCTCATTAGTTCTTACTTGATTTGGGTAGCTTATCGGGGCTGTGTGTGTTTGTTAATTTCAGTTGGTAAAACAACATTGACCCCTCCTCCCTGCTTCCAAGCTCACTCATCCCACCTTTTTAATTGCAGTTCTTGCTAAGCACCTGTAAATGACCTTTCTAGTAACCACAGCTCTCCTTCCATTAGAGAGGTTATGAGAGCTTTCTGCAGGTGCAACAGTGTTAGGACCTACAGATGGGCCATATTGTGATGTGTTTATAGGCTTTAAATACTTTGGCCAAAGAATTGAACTAAATGACCCTTGTTTATGAAAAGAAATAGTATTCACCTATATAATGTGAAGTTATGTGTAACACTAGGCCTTTTTGTCTTTTGTTTTAGTTCTTACATTGATACATTTGTATTTACTTGCTTAAGTTTATAACATAGAAAAACATTTAAAGTAGCAAATTATAATCAGAGAAAACTATTAGTGAACAAATAATAGTATAGGCAAGAGGACTGGGTTTAATGATATTGTTGGATGGTTTTTCTTATACACAAACAAAATTACTAATACACAAGTAAAAACATGAAACTTTTTCAGAATTAAATGTTATGGCTCCAGCTCTTGCATTACCTCTTGGGATTTTATTTATTTTTACATTTGGTTTGTGGTGCAGGACCTTTGGAAATTCATTGTCCACACACATTGACTTCTGCCACCAGCTCACCAGCAAAGGCAACTGCAGTATCGGGTTGACACGGAGATAAGGCATTGGTGGGGACCCGGATTATATTAGGTACCCTCTCTATAGTGAATTATGTATAGACAGACCACAATATTTCAGCCTCAGATTATATCTACCCCTATGGGCAGTATAATATAGATAGAAAGATAGATAGAAAGATAGAAAGATAGATAGATAGATAGATAGATAGATAGATAGATAGATAGATAGATAGATAGATAGATAGATAGATAGATAGATAGATAGATATTACCAGATTGAGGTCCAGTAATTAGGAGACAGCACACCAGGAGTATATTCAAATGCAGTATGTATTGAAGAGAATACAGGCACTTAAACCAACGTTTCGGTCTGCAGAGAGCGACCTTCCTCAGGGCTGTGCAATGGTACAGTAACCGTGACTCCTACTTATATCCCCACCCAGTGCAACATAACACCCAATAAACCAATCAAAACCATGATAAAAAGCACATGTCATAATGCAGCAGCTGTCAAGCATAGCATTTACCTGCAGTGATTGCAAACTGGTGTCATGCCTACGTGTCTGTGCTGGTAAACTGACCAGACTTCCGACGGCACTCGATGACGACAGCGAATGGCAACGGAGTCCTCCCAGTGTGTCTCCTGGCTTCTCCATGGCTATTGTGCATGCACACGCCAAAATGGAATCTCCCTCTTTGTTCTATAGATACTTACATTAACGGGGTCCCTGTAGTACGTCCTCTGACCGCTCC